>NC_133666.1:350877363-351087032 GCF_037893015.1 Macrotis lagotis
CTCCAGACTGGATGTTTTCTACTCTGTCAACTATATCTAAAGCACAGAGCATAATCAAATCAATTCTTTTTATAATATTATTTTTCATTATTGATTGGAGAAATGCAAATTAAAACAACTCTAAAGTAGCACCTCACATATACCAGATTGGTTAAAAATGGAAAATGATCAGTGTCTAAGGCTACATGGGAAAACTGGAACACTAATTCACTGTTACTGGAATTGTGGAACACCTACAACCATTTTAGAGAGCAATTTTATTGCCAAAGGGCAATAAAACTTTACATAACCTTCGATTTACCATAATCAGTACTAGGTCTCTATACCAAAGGGGAAAGATACACATGCACAAAAAATTTTATAGCAGCATTTTTTGCATAGGCAAACAATTGGAAAATGAAGGGATGTCCATCGGTTGGGGAATGGTTGGAAAATTATGATATATGAATGTAATGGAGTAATATTTTTCTGCAAGAAATTATGAGTGGGGAGCCAAGATGGTAACATGAAGACAGAAAGTACCTGGAGGTTTATCCAAAGCAATGTTAAATGAATTCTCTAAACAGACCCAAAAGTGGCAGAAAACTCAGAAAATACAGTGAATTAAATTTTCAGGTCAAGATATCTTGGAGGAACTACAGGAAATCTGTTTCACATCAGTATAAGGGGAGTGCGATCCAATGTAGACTGAAGAACTGGGAAGACAACAGGATGCTCTTAGTCACAGTACATCAGATCAATTATATAGCAAGTAGGCAATGAGGGTTCCAACCATATTGTGGAAGGCCTACTGGAAGTCTTGAAATTCTGGTACAATAGACAAGATTGGGTTAATTTCTCAACAGAGCCATGTTATAATATAAAAATATCTTTATTGAAATTCTGTTAGCCTTCTAAATCTACACTGGAAATAGAACTCTAAAGAAGTAATTAGAAATGTTACTTTCACTTTTCAAAAGTTGTGAAGTTAATTCAGTAATTAACAACTTAAATGGAATTCCTCATTTTTCTGATATTAGTAAAATCACTTTCTTGTATATTTTGAAAAGAATAAATATTTTCCTCATTTCCCTCATTAATTGTAAAACAATCATTATCAAGATCCAATTAGATATGATATATATTAAATTGTTATTCATACTGAGAGAATAATAACCCAGTCTAGTTATCAACTTTTTATAAATATATTTAGCAAAGCAACATGAAAGAAAGTAGAAGAGGACAAATCCCTGAGAGTGGCCCCCACCACCTCTTTCTTTAGTTTCCTAATCTGCCGCCTTTCAGTCTCTAAGATTATTCATTAGAATTATTGATATATATAAATAAAAGACAAAGTGGAATTTGAGATTTGAAGAGAACCAATTTGTTTCCTGTTGAAATTAGATTGTGATCTGAGACAAGTATAGAAGTCTATTTTGCAACAAATATAAAACAAAAGATTATGACCTATGTCAGTCATTCCCAGCTTGTGATACATGGCCATTTTGATTAAAATATTCAATACTCTCAAAGGAAAAGTTTCTCTAGTGTTAAGTAACAATTCCAATTGGTATGGATTAGCATAAATCTAAGTTATCTTATTTTGCTTCTTGATGCCATTTCTATCCTCAGGAAACATATTAATAAGTATAGAAACAAAATGTTCACACAAAAATGAAGCAAATATTTAAAGGCACACAAATTCCCAATTATATGACATGGTAATATTGTTAATAGAAGATATTTTAAACTATGTTTACCAATAATATAACTAAATTTAAATATAAGTAATATAATATACTGGAGATGACACCTTACTTGGATTCAGGAAGATCTAAATTCAAATAGTGTTTCTGAAACTTACTAGCCAACTGATCATGGGAAACATTATTTATATGTTGTGTCCCTCATTCAAATATTTAAGATATCTAGTAAGTGAAAAATACTAAATTTCATTCAAGTTCCCATTAGGAAATTCTCCATTAGATAAAGTTTCGGATTTTAGATTTTATAATTTAAACTCAAAAAGTGACAAATGAATGCAAGGTCTGAATATCAGTTGCCATAGTTTGATATTCAGGAAAATAATTCAAAGCAAATTCAAATAATTTTCTAAATCTAAAATACTTGCTAGTTTTTTATCCTTTTTACTGAGGTCAAAACTATACCTTGAAATGCTTCTGTCTTAAGGAGTGACTCCTAATCCCCATAGTAATTTTAGTAGAGGTTCCAGTAAGATTTACTTCACTCCTGATTCAATTCTTTATTCTCTAAAGTCTGCTTCCTTGATATTCATCTTTCCTAGACTTAAGAATCTACTCCCATCACAATTACATTCTTTAATCCTAGATTCTTCTTGTTTGCATATATTTGTAATCCCATCACTAAGCACAATACATAGCTAACAGTAAGTCCTTAATTGCTTCTCCATATATCTACCTTTCTTCTTTTCTCTACTCTTTATCCTTCCTTCCTTCCTTCCTTCCTTCCTTCCTTCCTTCCTTCCTTCCTTCCTTCCTTCCTTCCTTCTTTTATTCCTTTTACCACAGTCTCTGATAAAGATCTCTTTTCTCTCAACAATATTTCCCTTCATCAAGGAACATATTCTTATTGTCTCCTGACTTCCAAAAAAATGATCATGTTAACATTCCTCTTCTCTTTTTTTATTTTTTCTGGTTCTCCCATTTTATTTCTTCTTTCTATATTTACCAAAAAAGGTTCAAATGTAATTTAACAGTTTTAGAAATAAAATCCTAAATATTCTATTATTCCTGAGAATAATTACCCAATATCTCTCCTTCCCTCAGCTAAACTCCCTCAAAATATACACCTATTCCAAATATATTATTTGATCTCCTCTATCTTATAAATCCTTGGCCACCTGGTTTATTATTTCATCAATAAATAGATACTATGCCCTTAAATTACTAATGATCTTTTAATTTCCTTATCAATTCTCAACATATTCATAGTGCATGATTTGGGGACTCATAAATGATAAATTACTTACCAAAAATATCAAAGTGAGATTTGAATAAAGGATCTCTGTCTTCAGACTCACACGACTTTCTAGGACAATGTTGTTTTTTAATCCAGCAAAAGGTGGAGGTATAGAAGGAGAGCAAAGGAATGAGGAGTAGTCATTGAAAAGGGACACATTTTACAAATGGAAAATGTGATTAGGATCTAGTAGGCAAACGTCACTGGACCAAAGAGGCTGAAATTTGTAGAAAGAAATATGTAGAAGACCCCAGGTCAAGATGAATTTTTAGTATTGAATTGAAGAATTTATATTTAATCCTGGAGGTAAGAGAAAGTGAAGGAATTTTGCTGAGTTCAAGATGAGATTGTTGGATGATGTGTAGAAAAAGCACATTATATAGGGGCAGCTAGGTGGCGTAGTGGATAAAGCACTGGCCCTGGAGTCAGTTGTACCTGGGTTCAAATCTGGTCTCAGACACTTAATAATTGCCTAGCTGTGTGGCCTAAGGCAAGCCAATTAACCCTGTCGGCCTTACAAAAATCTAAAAAAAAGCACATTATTAACTGGTGGAGGATACATTAAAGTGGAGAGAGAGAGAGTAGCCTGAAATCAAGGTTGCAATAACCTGAATTAAAATGGTAACCTTGTGAAGTGAGATTAAATAAGGGTGAGGACTATATAACATCTTACTTGTATTTCACCAATACATCTATTTTATTAGGATCCTATAAAAGAGACAAATGTGAAAAAAGTCATAAGCAACTCATGGTGTATATGAGAAGGAGCAGCTCAAGATGATATTAAAGATTTCAGATAGCTGGAAAAAAATATTGGTTTCCTTGATTGTAATAGCATCAGGGGGTTTGGGTGAAAATAATGAATTTTGTTTCAATTTTATAGGTATGAAATACCTACAGAGCATTCAGTTCAAAGACTGATATGAAGTTCACAGAGTTGTCTCTGATCTTCAGAATGAGATTAAGTTTCTATATAAAATCTGACAGTCATTTATAAAATGATTATAGTGTAGTTACATGGTAGTTGGACATATATTTAAAAGAAATAATAGAAAGAAAAGATAAAAGATACAGTAAAGAAGACCAAGAAATGTTGGTCAGAAAGCTGGATAGATAACTAAGAAAAATGTCACAAAAATATACATTTTATATACTATATATATATAAAATATATATATATATATATATATTTATATATATATATATATATATATATGTTCAGAGAGGAGAGAGCATTCAGGAAATATTGCTACCTAATGTTTTTATTTCTATTATAATAATTTTTATTGCTTAAGATTTATTGATATTACTCGATCTGATGAAAACTTAAAAAATGATCTCTAAGCCCGACTTATTTTCACATATACACACCTATATACACATACATATGTATGTATATATGTATATCTGATACAGATATACATATATACGTATATATATATATATATATATGTGTGTGTGTGTGTGTGTACATAAAATATCTGACGCATTTCATACTCTATCTCATAATGAAGAGGCAGAAACATCATTATTGCTAAAGTACAAAATTTGGGGCAGTGAGGTGGCACAGTGGATAGAGCACCCACCCTGGAGTCAGGAGTACCTGAGTTCAAATCTGGCTTCAGATCTAGCTGTGTGGCTTTGGGCAAGTCACGTGACCCCATTGCCTTGCAAAAACCTAAAAAAAAAGTATAACATTTTAAGCTACCTTAAAGCTTGGAGAATATGTAATTTTATTGCTGCTATTGTGGTTATACTCTCCTTTGAGAAATATTTCAAGTCACTTTTTGTTTAATTAGATGATAATTCTAAGTCACTGTGGAGTAAGAGAGGAAAAATTATCATTCTTCAGGTGATGAATCTTCCTAAATTTAACTCCATTAATATACTGAGCTTAGATGTTAGTCATAAAAGCCATTTTCAGGTGAAGTTTTGCCTCATAGATTTGACCTGTAGATGCTACATTCTATTTAGGCTAGGAATCATGAACTCAGAGTTAAATTTAGATTAGAGTAAGACAGAGTTGTATATTTTTAATGGAATAAATTAGTTGCATTTTCATTAAATGGATTTTGGAGAATGAATGTTTTAATATCTTACTGTCATTTCTGATTGCTTCTAGAAAAACAATATATACTTTTAGAAGTGTCAATGTGTATTTCAACACCACCTTGAGCAAACTGAGCAGAAAATTCCTGAGCTATTGCAATGCCAAATATATTTAATATTTCATTCAAGTCACTAATATAATTCCATATATGTCAGTTAATTTGCTAAACAAGCTACATTTAAAATTTAAAAGAAAAAATACTGTGGAAAATATTCACAATCAACATATCTAAAATTTTGTCATTTGCAAACATCAAAACACTATATAAATCATTTGAAAAATGCTCCAAATCATTATTGATAAGATAAATGAAAATTAAAACAATTCTGAGATATCACCTCACACCTATCAGCTTGGATAAAATGACAAAAAAGGAAAATAATCAATGCTTAAGAGGTTGAGGGAAGACTGGTGGAGCTGTGAACTCATCGAACCATTATGGAGAGCAATATGGAACTATGCCCAAAGAACAATAAAACTGTTCATAACTTTGTCCCAGAAATTCCAGTTCTAGGTCAATATACAGAAGGCAATCATAAAAAAAATGAGAAAAGTCCCACATGTTCCAAAATAGTTATAGCAACTCTTTTTGTGGTGGCAAAGAATTGGAAACTAAGGGGATGCCCATCAGTTGGAGTATGATTAATATTCTGGTACATGAATATTATGGAATGCTATAGTTCTATAAGAAACACATAAAGTCAGATTCTAGAGAAGCATAGAATGAATCACACTATTTAATGTGGAACAAAGGGAACAGAACCAAGAGAATAATGTACACAACAACATTGTAAGATGATCAGTCTTGATGGATACAACTGCTCTCAACTGTTCAGAGACTTACAACAACCCTATTAGACCAGTTATGGACAATACTATCACTAGTCAGAGGAAGAAAACCAAAAGTAAAACAAAATAAAATCCTTCAGAACCTGATGAACACTGCATTCTGTTTTTTTTAATTTCATGTATTTCTTTCCCACAATCTTAATTCATCATACTGAAATTGACTATTGTGCAAACATGCTTTACACAGATGTGTATGTACAATATTAACCTGGCTATTTGTCACTGATGGAAGGGAGGTGGGAAGGAAGGGTCGTAGGAAATTTTGTAACTTCAAAATTTACATATACAAATGGATAAATGTTGAAAAGCCTTTCTAACTTGTATTTGAAAAAATAAAATATCAATTAAAACAATACAAATGCTAAATATTATTAACATTATTAGTTATTAGCACATACCTATACAATATTGATTACATATCTTAGAAGGTGAGGGCAATAGATTTTTTTCCATTTTCATCTTCTGATTCATTTTAATATTTCTGGTAGATTCCCAGTGTGAGTGTTCCCTGCACCATTCCTTAATATATCATGTGGTCTTTAAAGGTTGCTACCGATGAGACATCTTTAACCTTGGGATCAATGAATGATAAGTTTCTTTACATGTCTTTAGATTAGTATATTGGGAAAAAACTCAAAACAATATCATCAATGATCAAATTGATACTGAAAACCATTCATGGTGGAAAGTGGCTGAGAATAAGTCTGTATGTAACCTAAGAGCAATATCATCTCAAAGGGAAATGAAATCTTGGAGAAAGAGGTTCTAACAAATACTTTTTTAAATTAATTTATTACCAAATATTTATTTTATAATATTGTAGAGCTTGGCAAAATCTGATTAAAAGAGAAGCAGGTCCAATTATTTTTTCTGATGACCAAGTGATAACATAAATTTCATCTAAAATACTTAAATCACTGTATGATATGATTACTTCCAGATAGACTAAGTTTAAAATGGTTAGTATATAAGTATTTAATGATTGAAAATTATAATTTAAGAAAGCTAAATGCAACAATTTTAAGTTTGATTCATGGAGATTGATAAATCAAATTAGGGTCAGAATCGTGGATTTTTCCTACATGAAATACAGAGCTAAAATTTTAGTAATGCAAAATGCAAGAGAATTGCTCAATTCTAGTATGAATATTTCAAACATTCCATAGGTCTATGCTAGCTTTGTCCCTCATTAATATAAATTGTCATCCTCTCAATTAAAACAATAATAAAAAATAATTTTGCCACTAAGATCTTTGGGGAAATTCAGGTTTCTAATTTTTTTTCTGTAAGAAAATGGTTCACTTTTTTAATGATAAAAAGCCAAACTGAGGGAAGATTATTGCAATCTTAGACAATGGATCACAGAATAAACACATCTCAGAGGTGCAAGTGACTAATAATAATTTCAAAAAATCCACGCCTCGTCCCATGTCCTAGGAGGACATACAGGCCTCATCCCATGTCCTACTTTTTCTAGGTTGTTATCTAGGTTTTTACTTGGTCTTCCACTGTTTATGGGTGGAAGAGTGGGTCAGGGTTCACTAAGTTCCTTTCAAATCATTTTTGGGCACTTATGATTGTTACTAAAATCAATAGGATAAAGCAACCCAAAAGGTAAATGTGGAGATGAATGCCTTTAAAAACAGAATTGGATAGCTGGAAAATGAGGGAAAAAAATTCTCTAAGGAAAATAACCCCTTAAAAGGTAGACTAGAACTAAAGGAAGCTGATGACTTTGCAAGTAATCAAGAAACAATAAAACAATACCAAAAGAATGGAAAATTAGAAAAAAATATGAAATATCTCATTGGAAAAAGAACTGAGCTAGAAAACAGATATAGAAAAGATAATTTAAAAATTATTGAACTATCTGAAAGTCATGACAAGGAAAAAGAGTATAGGCTTCATTTTTCAAGAAATAATACAGCAAAATTATCATGAAATCCTAGAAGCAGATGATAAAAGAGAAATTGAGGGAATCCACTGATCACCTCTTAAAAGTAATCCCAAAATGAAAACCCCCAGGAACAAAATTCTCAAACTCCCACATCAAAGAGAAAAATACTACAAGCTGCCAGAAACAAACAATTCAACTACTGCAGCTTTATATTGAGAACTACACAGTATTTGGCAGCTTCTACATTAAGAGCTCATAAGACTTGATTTTCCCAGACTGCAAAAATACTTGGTTTACAAGAGATAATCAACCACACAGAAAAAGTTAACATCCACTTTCAAGAGAAAAGATGAACTTTCAATGAAATAGGGGACTTTCAAACTTTCCTATTGAAATGATCAGAGTTGAACAAAAAAAAGTTTCATCTCCAAGTATAGGACTCAGGTGTAGCATAGAGAGGGGTAGACAAGAAGGACTATTTATGAAGAACTTAATGATGCTGAACTGAGTGTATTCTTGAAGAAGTTACTGATAATTCATATGAACCTTTTCATTTATGAGAGCCATTAGAAGGAGCATATAAAAATAGGATATTCCAAAGATCAAAGGAGTTTGGATTTCAGTCAAGAATCCGCTGTCCACCGAAGTTGAGCCTTCTTTTTAAGGGGCAAATGATGGACATTTAACAACATGGATGAATTCCAAAAATTCCTGTTGAAAAGACTAGAAGTAAATAGAAAATTTGGACATCGAGCAGGAAGTTCAAGAGACACATAAAAAGGTAAAAAAGGGAGGTAAAGAAAAAAAGCTGCTATCCAATAAGACAAAACTGGCTATGTCACTGCATGGGAAAAAAAATTTTCATAACTCTTGAGAATTATAGCTCTAACAGAGAGAATATACCTAGCCAGAAATAATAGTAACTCATGATTTATCCATGAAACTGCTATCCAATGAGATGGAGCTGCCTATAACCCTACTTGGGAGAAGACTCTAATAACTCTCAAGAATTGTGATTCTAAGGGATGGCTAGGTGGTGCAGTGCATAGAAGATCAGCCCTGGAGTCAGGAGTCCCTTAGTTCAAATCCTGTCTCAGACACTTAATAATTATATAGCTGTGTGACCTTGGGCAAGCCACGTAACCCCATTGCCTTGCAAAAAAAAATAAAAACTAAAAAAAATTGTAATTATATGAGATAGAATATACTTAGTTAAAGTGATGGGTACTCAGAATGTTCTAAGACTCAGATATAATGATTTAAAAGCATTTCCTCCTTAAAAGGGGGTACAGGAAGGGGACAGGAGGAGGGAAGTGATGGAATGGGGTAAATCTCATTACATTAAGAGTTTCAAAAGACCTATGGTAATAGAGGGGAAGAAGGGAGGAGTAGAAAAGCACCTGGATCTTCCTCTCATCAGACTTGGCTTAAAGTTAACTTACACACACACACACACACACACACACACACACACACACACACACATACACACACACTTGGTTAACTTAAAAAAATCTTGCCTTTCAAGTATTAAAAGGGGAAAAGGGGAGGGGAGAGATGGAGACAAGGAGGTGTTGTTAAAGGAAAATTAACAGAAGGCAGGGAAAGGGAACAGGAAAAATGGAAAACAGAAAGTAAGGGGAGGAGGTGGATATAGGAGGGCAAACACACTGAAGGGGGGTGGTATTCAGAAACTAAATACTGGGGAATACAGATAAAGAGAAAAAAGAGGGAAATACAGAGGAAAGATAGCATGGAGGGCAATAAAGAGTTACTAATTATAACTTTGAATGTGAATGGGATGTACTCTCCCTTTAAATGTAAGCAGATAGCAAAGTGGATTAAAAATTAGAATCCTACAATGTGCTGCTTACAAGAAATTCATTTAAAGCAGAGAGATACATATAGAGTAAAGATAAAAAGTTTAGAACAAAATATATTTTGCTTCAGCTGAAGTGAAAAAAAACAGGGATAGCAATCCTTATCTCACAAAAAACAATTGTAAGAATAGATAGCATTAAAAGAGATAAGGAAGGAAACTATATTCTCCTAAAAGGTACCATAGACAATAAAGTAATTTCAATACTAAATATGTATGCACCCAATGGGACAGCATCCAAATAATTAGAGGAGAAGTTGGAACAGCTACAAGAAGACATAGACAGCAAAGCTCTACTAGTGGGAGACCTCAACCTCCTGCTCTCAGATTTAGATGAATCAAATCATAAAATAAACAAAAAAGGAAGCTAAGGAGGTAAATAGATTTTTAGAAAACCTAGATATGATAGACCTACTGAGGAAATTGAATGGGGACAGAAAGGAATATACTTTTTTTCTGTAGCAAAAGGCACTTACACAAAAATTGTGTATTAGGACACAAAAACCTAATGATCAATTGCAGAAAGGCAGAAATAGTGAATATATCTTTCTCAGATCATAATGAAATAAACATCATATGAAATACTGGGACAGGGAAATATAGACCCAGAACTAATTGGAAACTAAATAACCTTATTTCAAAGAATGAGTAGATCAAGAAAAAAATTATAGAAATAATTAATTCTTTCATCCTAGATAATGACATAATGAAAAGGCACCAAAACCTATGGGATACACTCAAGGTGGCTGTCAGGGGATATACTATATCTTTAAATGCTTACATTAATAAATTAGAGAAAGAGGAAATCAATGAAATAAATGTGCCACACAAAAATTAGAGAAAGAACAAATTAAAAAAAACCAATTAAATACCAAATTAGAATTTCTAAAAATTAAATGAGAATTAATCGAATCAAAGGCAAAAAATTGAATTCATAAATAAGACCAAGAGTTTATTTTATGAAAAAAACAATAAAATGGATAAACCTCTGATCAATTTGATTAAAATAAAGAAAGAAGAAAACCAAATTGCTAGGATCATAAATGAAAAAGGTGAACTCACATTCAATGAAGAATAAATTAACACAATAATTAAGAATCATTTTGCCCAACTCTAAATTTGACAATCTAAGTGAAATGGATGAATATTTACAAAAATATAAGTTGCCCAGGTGAAATGAAGAGGAGATTAAATACATAAACAACCCTATGTCAGAAAAAGCAATTCAAAAACCTATCATTGGATTTCCTAAGAAAAAGTCTCCGAGACATGATAGATTCAAAAGTGCACCAAACATTTAAGGAACAATTGGTTCCAATGCTATACAAACTCTTTGGAAAAATAGGTGAAGATGGGACTCTGCCTGACTCTTTCTATGACACCAATATGGTGCTGATACCTAAACCAGGAAGAATTAAAATAGAAAGAATATTATAGGCCTATGTCCCTGTTAAAATCTTAGCAAAATGATTACAACAAGTTATCACCAGGATAAAACATTTTGATCAAGTAGGATTTATCCCAGGAATGCAGAGTTGGTTAAATATTAAGAAAACTTTTAGTGTAATTAATTATATCAACAACAAATCTATCAGAAATTATATGATTACATCAATAGAGGCTGAAAAATCTTTTGACAAAATACAGCACACATAGCTCCAAAAACCACTAGAGAGTGGAGGAATAAATGGACTGTACCTTAGAATAATAAGCAATGTATATCTGAAACCATCAACAAACATTATATTCAATTGGGATAGGCTAGAGGCATTTCTAATAAGGGGTGAAACAAGGGGAATGGCTTTTTTTTAATCACCACTACTATTCAATATTGTATTAGAAATGTTAGCATCAGCAATTAGAGAAGAAAAAGAAATCAAAGGAATTAGAATTGGGAAGGAACAGACAAAACTCTCACTCTTTGCAGATGACATGATGGTATACCTAGGGAATCTCAAAAAGTCATCTAAAAAAATACTGGAAACAATTAGCAATTTTAGCAAATTTGTAGGATACCAAACAATTCTTCATAATTCCTCAACCCTAGCAAGACACAGCAGGAAGAGCTAGAAAGAGAAATCCAATTCAAAGTAACCTCAGACAATATAAAATACTTGGGAGTCTATTTGCCAAGAGGACACAGAAATTTTTTGAAAACAGTTACAAAACACTTCTCACACAAATTTAGATTTAAATAACAAGGCAAACATCAATTGCTCATGGATGGGTCAAAGTGATATAATAAAAATAATTCTACCAAAACTAAACTACCTGTTTAGTGCCCTACCAATCAAAATTCCAAAAATGTACATTATTGTATTAGGAAAAAGTAGTAAGTAAATTCATATGGATAAATAAAAAGTCAAGAATTTCCAGGGATTCAATGAAAAAAAGTGCAATTGGTTAAGAAATAGAGTAGTGGACCAGTGAAATCGACTAGGTGCAATAGCAGGAATTGATTATAGGAATCTGTTGTTTGATGAACCCAGAGTCCAGCCATTGGGATAAAAACTCTCTCTTCAAAAAAACTGCTGGGAAAATTGAAAGTTAGTATGGAAGAAACAGATTAGACCAACACCTCACACCCTATACCAAGAAAAATCCAAAGGGATGCAGGATTTAGACATAAAAAAATACTATAAGTAAACTAGAAGATCAAGGACTAGTTTACCTGTCATATCTATGGAAAGGGAAGCAGTTTATAACTAAGAAAAAAGATGGAGAACATCACTAAAAACAAACTAGATGATTTTGATTACATTATATTAAAAAGCTTTTGCACAGAAAAAAGCACTGTAACCAAGATCAAAAGAAAGGTAGCAAACTGAAAAACAATCTTTACTACTAATGTTTCTGACAAATGACTCATTTCTAAAATATACAGAGAACTGGGCTAATTTTTTTTAAAAAGCCATTCCCCAATTGACAAGTGGTCAAAGAATATGCAAAGGCAATTTACAGATGAGGAGATCAAAGCAATCCATAGCCATTTGAAAAATTGCTCTAAATCATTACTTCTTAGAGAAATCCAAATTAATGCTTCTCTGAGGTACCACCTCACACCTCTCAGCCTGGCACATATTACCAGAAAGGATAATGATCATTGTTGGAGGGATTCTGGGATATCTGGGAAACTAATACATTGTTAGTGGAGCTGTGAACTAATCCAACCTTTCTCCAGAGCAGTCTGGAACTATGGCCAAAAGGCAACAAAAATGAGCATACCCTTTGATCCAGAAATACCACTACTAGGTCTGTACCCTGAAAAGATAATGAAAAAGGGTAAAAACATCACTTTTTACAAAAATATTCATAGCAGCCATGTTTGTGGTGATAAAGAACTGAAAATCGAGTAAATGTCCTTCAATTGTGGAATGACTTACCAAACTGTGGTATATGTATGTCATGAAAGACTATTGTTCTATTAGAAACCAGGATAGATGGGAACTCAGGGAATCCTGGAGGGAATTTCATGAACTGATGCTGAATGAGATGTGAGAACTGATACTGAATGAGATGTGAGAACCAGAAGTACTTTGTACACCCTAACAGGAACATGGGGCAATAATCATCCTTGATGGACTCGCTCATTACTTCAGTGCAACAATCAGGGAAAATTTGGGGTTATCTGAAATGGAGAATACTATCTGTATCCCGAGAAAGAACTGTGGAGTTTGAACAAAGACCAAAGATTATTAACTTTAATTTAGGAAAAAAACTGATATCTTATTGTCTGATCTTGCTGTCTCTTATACTTTATGTTTCTTCCTTAAGGATATGATTTCTCTCTCATCACATTTAATTTGAATCAATGTATACTATGGAAACAATGTAAAGATTGGCAAATTGCCTTCTCTTGGGGGGGGTGTTGGGAAGGAAGGAAGATTAGGGGAAAAATTGTAAAACTCAGAATAAAATCTTTAAGAGAAAAGAAAAAAATAACAACTGTCTTGACCTTCTAGAATCAGAGGGGAATAGTCATTGAAAGTATCCAGAATCATATTCTGAAAGAGATATCAAAATGAAAACTCCAATGAATATTGTAACTAAATTCTAAAATTTTCAGGTTAAGGAGAAAATATTGCAAGCAGTGAGAAAGAAACAATTTAAACATCAAGGAATGACAGTCAAGATTACTTAGAATTATTCAGCTTAAATATTAAAGGCTCAGAAGGTCTAGAATATTATGTTCCTGGGGGCAAAGAAGCATGGATTAGGATCAACTACTCTGAAAAATTTAGCATAATCTTTCAGGAGGATAGATGGACATTCAATGAAATAGGGAGATTTTCAAACTTTCCTGATAAAAGAAGAAAGTTGAAGAGAATATTTGATTTTCTTATACAAGATTCAAATATTCATAAAAAACAGACATAAAAGAAAAAATATTATGCAATAATAATGAACTGTTTATATCCCTACAAAGGAATATCATAATTACAATGATTTCTGTTAGAAAGAGTAGTCTTAGTTATAAGGTATGTGTACAAGTTTATTTTGATGCAATGATATAAAAATAATAAAAATGCTAGCTAAAATTTAGCACTTTTATCTATACAAGAGGATTTTATAAATTGAATCACATTTGATATGAATCTCCATTTTATATATTCAGTCAATACATCTACCATTCCTATTTTGCTGTTGTTTTCTTCATTGCCAATCCCACATCTATATTTATATTATTATTATTATTATTATTATTATTATTATTATTACTATCTTTTTTATTTTTAGATTATTGCAAATCAATGGGGATAAGTGACTTGTCCAATGTCACACAACTAGGTAATTATTGAGTGTCTGAGACTGGATTTGAACTCAGATACAATGCTATTATTAAATAAGAAAGATTGAGCAGGTTGATTTCAGAAAAATTTGGAAGCACTTACATGAATTAATGCTGAGTGAAGAGAGCAGAACCTGGAGAATATTGTACACAGTTACTGCAACATTATATGATTATCAACTATGGGAGGCTTAACTCTTCTTAGCAATAAAGTGGTAAAGACAATTCTAAAAGATTCATAATGAAAAATCCTATCCACATCCAGAGGAAGATCTGCGGAATCTAAATGGAGATCAAATCATATTACTACAATTATTTTTTATTTCTATGATGTTTTATCTCTTTTGTTCTGACTTTTCGCTTTATTAATTTTATGATCAGGCCTTCATACAAAAGACTTGAGTTACATTTAGGACTATGGTGGGATTTATGTGGTTTATGTGGGGTTTATGGTGGTGAATATGTGGCTTTAAATTGAGTTCATAAATCCTTCTAAGTCAACTCAGTGTTATATAATAAAAAGACTGTTATCTCTCATGTAAGTCTTCCCTAAGTAACTTCAAAGATAATCATTTTTTCAGTCACACAAAATTTCTATCCATAAAATGTATGATCTCTCCTTTCCTGATTTTGTGTTGCTACAGGAATTTCTATCTTTACCAAGAAGACATCAAATCTAGTCTACAAGACACATGTGGTCCCCATAAAACAATGAACATTCTCTTAATGTTAGAGGCATTTTATTCTTTTTTTAATTTATTTTTATTAAAGATATTACTTGAGTTTTACAATTTTCCCCCAATCTTGCTTCCCTCACCCACCTCACCTCCACCCACAGAAAGCACTCTGTCAGTCTTTACTTTGTTTCCATGTTGTACCTTGATCCAAATTGGGTGTGATGAGAGAGAAATCATATCCTTAAAGAGAAGAGAAGTCTAAGAGGTAACAAGATCAGACAATAAGATATCTATTTTTTTCTAAATTAAAGGGAATATTCTTTGCACTTTGTTCAAACTCCACAGCTCCTTATCTGGATACAGATGGTACTCTTCCTTGTAAACAGCCCAAAATTGGTTCCGATTGTTGCACTGATGGAATGAGCAATTCCTTCAAGGTTGAACATCACTCCCATGTTGCTGTTAGGGTGTACAGCGTTTTTCTGGTTCTGCTCATCTCACTCAGCATCAGTTCATGCAAATCCCTCCAGGTTTCCCTGAAATCCTGTGCCTCCTGGTTTCTGATAGAACAATAGTGTTCCATGACATACGTATACCACAGTTTGCTAAGCCATTCCCCAATTGAAAACATTTACTGGATTTCCAATTCTTTGCCACCACAAACAGGCTGCTATAAATATTTTTGTACAAGTAATGTTTTTACCCTTTTTCCTCATCTCTTCAGGGTATAGACCCAGTAGTGGTATTGCTGGGTCAAAGGGTATGCACATTTTGTTGCCCTTAGGGCATAGTTCCAAATAGCTCTCCAGAAGGGTTGGATGAGTTCACAGCTTCACCAACAGTGTAATAGTGTCCCAGATTTCCCACATCCCTTCCAAGAAGCACTTTATTCAATTTACCTGGATGACAGCCCACCTAACCTGAATGTCAATCAACTTTTCTTAGTATAACCCATCATTTTGCCCCCCTCAATAATGCTGTCTACTCTGTAACCAATTGTATTATCTTCCCTACCTACCCCCATTCTTTCCTCTCCATAATTATATTTCGGCTCATGACTCCAACCTTTAAGAGAGATTATTGACCCTATTTCTTTACTAACTAAAAAAAATTGATCTTTCTCACATTTTCTCTTATTTTACCTTTAATTTTCAAATGTAACACAACTTTCTGATGTAACTAATTCTACCTCTAGATAGCTCTAATTATTAGGAAATTCCTGTCTAAATTCTCCATTTTATTATATATACATGCATTTATTTTAGTTCAAAGTCCCTTCATTCCCAACAAAACTATTTCAGACATTCTTCATTTTGTCAAAAATGCTTCTCAAAATGTGATGCTTGGAACTTAGCACTGCTCTCTGCATATTTTGTGAACACAACAGAGTACAATGGCACCTCATTAAGTCTAGAGACCATATTTTCTGTAATATAGTCTAATATTGCATTAGTTTCCTTTCTTTTTTTTTTAGTACACAGGATTTTTAATAAAATAGCATATGTAATGCCCCAAACAATATTTGATTAAATGAAAAAGATTTAACAAAAATCATAATTTCATAGAATAATGACATTTGGCTTCTTTAGTATGGCCACATGCCTTTCATTAGTGGTACAGCTGAAAAGTCATTACAGTATCCAGTTTGCATTTTGGAAAATTTGTGATCTCCATGAATATAAATGTACAAAATTCTGCTTGCTACAAGCAACTGGTTTGTGTTGGTTTGGTCCCCACTGGTCACAGATTATAAGTCGATAGGCTTTCAAAGACCAAATAAATATCCTACAGCACATTTGTAAATTCCAGTTTGGGGGGCGGCTAGGTGGTGTAGTGGATAAAGCACTGGCCTTGGAGTCAGGAGTACCTGGGTTCAAATCCAGTCTCAGACACTTAATAATTACCTAGCTGTGTGGCCTTGGGCAAGCCACTTAACCCCATTTGCCTTGCAAAAACCTTAAAAAAAAAAAGGAAAAAAAAAGTAAATTCCAATTTGGGAAAGTGGGCTTCACACAGAAAACTCTGGACCACCTCTCCTTGATTTCAGTAGGAGTCTCCTGATTAGAAACTCTTCTATTCCATAACTCTTTGAACTGTTTTATCTATTTGACCTATGCTGCTTTTTAACATGTTATTTTCTTCACCATTTTTTTTTGGATCTAATCTGCTGACCTCTTTGTCATGTTTTTCCTGCATCTCTCTCTCATTTCTTTTCCCAATTTTTCTTCTATCTCCATCACTTGATTTTCAAAGTCTTTTTTGAGCTCTGTCATAGCCTGAGCCCAATTTCTGTTTTTCTTGGAGTCTTTAGATGCAGGAGTTTGTGCTTCCTCATCTTCAGATTGAGTGTTTTTATCCGTCTTGGGATCACAGGCAAAGTATTTCTCAATGGTGTTTCTCTTTCTTCTCTGCTTGCTCATTTCCTCAGCCTGAGCCTGGTTTTGGGGTGCTTCCTGAGCTTTTGAGTATTATTGGGACACCCCCCCCCAACAAGGATCTCAGTGTGTGATGCTCTGTCTTCCCTCCATGTCTGTGAATGACCATAAGCGCCCCCCTCTGCCATGGGGCCGACGTGGGGGGGGGGGCTGCTGTTCTATGGTGGGGGCCTAGACTGCAATCAGGTTCTGAAAGTGGTCAGAGCCCCAGAGTCCTGTTCCAGGGACAGAGGGCAGAGCTCAGCAGTCCCTTTCTACTCCCCTACATAGGCTCAGCATTCACACCCTGTGGGGGCTCCTGTTTACTGACTCCTACTTCTGGTGCCTGGATCTGGGCTGCCGTGGCCATGCTGCTCACTCTGTGCTCTGAGGGCTGGGCTTTATGTGCTCGCTCTGGTAGAGGTCCCCTCTGCTGATCCCCCAAATTGTGCCTGGTGCTCCCCAGCATGTTGGTCAGGATACTGCCCCGTTCCAGTGAGCCATGGCTCCCAGCTCCCTGGGGCTGCCTCCAGGGGTTAAAGTTCCTCTGCTCCGGTGGGCTGCCCATCCAACCCCATGGAATGGAGCCTTTCTGCTCTTTTACAGGTTTCCTTGGATTGGAGAACTGCCTCACTGGATCTCTCTGTGGGTTTTGTCTCTCGAAAATTTAGTTAGAGTCCTTATCTTATAAGTTTTAAGAGAGAGCACCTAAGAGAGGATCCTCTCTTGTTGCCATCTTGGTTCCACTCCCCCAGACTGTTTTTTTTTGTTTTTTTTTTTTACTATTCCTTGGACACTGTGCCTTTTCTTCAGGCTAAGTTGCATTTTACCATATAAATGATCCGGTCCCTGGGCCGGGCTAAGCGGCAGTCTGGGGGCTCCGCCTGGCATGGCGGCTCCACCTGGGCTGCAGGCAGCTAAGATGGGTGGGCGCACATCATGCTGCGAGGCTCATGACCTGGCCACAGGCACCGGGAGGACGAGGCAGAGCCAAGGCTGCACCTGGGATTTCTTGCACCGGGAACCATGCTCAGACTTGTGCAGACTCGTCTGCAGGCTCTTCCACACAGAGGAGGATGCCTTGGCCAGCGCCTCACAGGTGACCCCACCACCCAGGCTGCATTAGTTTCTTTTCCAAGGCTTCATCAAGAAAGGAAAAACTCATACCTTTGTCTGAAAAATAGTAATCTAGGCAGATTTTCATCATCTTGTGCTAATGGTGATATTTTTGCAGAAAATTTTGTCATTTAAAATAATTCATGATAAAATTTTGAACAATAGTGAATTAATTTAGTTTAAGGAACATGTCTCCATAACATATAACAAAATATTATGAAAGGTATTTTACTATAATTAGGTTCACAATGTCATACTTGAAAGAATCAATAATCTATGCTATTCAAAGCATGATATTTCATCATTGCATTTTAAATGGCCTAAAGCAAACTTTTATATTGTATTCGACTCCTGATACTATTGGTTATAAAGGAAGATAGAAACTTATCAGTTTTAGAATGGTGTTATATAAAGAAAAAATTGAAAGAACTTGATATATTTATTTAAAGAAGTGAAAACTTGAGGAGATATGAACATGCTCGTATAATATTTTTCTATATAAGAGAAAAAGTTCCAGAGTCCAGAAGAAATAGTAAGAGAACATATTAGGGAGAAAGATTTTGGTTGAAAATAAAAAAATATAAAACTGAAAAACTCCAATGAAAGAATGAGTTGTTGATAAGGATTTTTTTCATATTTATAGTCATATAAAAGTATGCAAAATCATTATTGATTAGAGAAATGCAAAGTAAAACAACCTTGAGATATCATTTTACACCTAAAAGATTGACTAAAATGGTAGTAGGGGGAATTGACAAATCTTGGAGGGAATAGAGAAAAATTGGGACATTAATTTTTGGTGAAATTGTAAACTAACCATTTTGAAAAGCAATCTGGAATTAAAACAAAAGAGTTCTTAATCTACTTATACCTTTTGACTGAGCAATATAACCATTAGGTCTATTTCCAAAGATGATTAGGAAAAAAAGCAAAAGAACCTATATGTTCAAAAATGTTTATAACAACTCTCTTTGTTGTGGCAAAGAACAGGAAATTGCAGAGATGTCCATCATTTGAGGAATGATTGAGAAAGTTATGATATATGATTGAATGGATTCCTACTGTACTATAAGAATTAATGAGCTCAGTGAATGAAGGAAAACATGGGAAAACTTGCATGAAATAATGAAGAGTTAAATGAACTGAATCTAGAGAATACTGTATTCAGAAATAACACTGTTGTTTTAAGAACAATTTTGAAAAAGAAGTAGCCATTTTGGCTATTATAAATAGCCAAATTTACTATAAAGCAAAAGTGAAGAAAAATGCTATCTACAGCCAGAGAAACAATTGATAAATAGAAACACACACACACACACACACACACACACACACACACACACACAAACACAAACACAAACACAAACACAAACACATATATAATAATTTCACATATGTATGTGTATACATAAGCACATATATACAAAGATAGATATATTCTCTACAGATACACATAGGTATACTCTGTGGGTATTTGTTTTTAATGGCACTTATCTTTATGGCAGAGGGGAAAGAAAAAATGAAATTTACATGATAATTTTCTTGTGTGTTTGAAAGGAATACAAGTTGTGAATAGGAGATTCACAGTTTCATATACAATCATCAGTTTATTATGGAAATCATTGTTATGTTCCTTAAGGTGCAGTTAAAATAAATTTAAAATTAGTTCTTTGTTTTCTTGAGTCAATTGTAGGTGTACATCACACAAACACACACACACACACACACACACACACACACAAACACAAATTCTTCCTTAATCTAAGTCCAGAGACTTAACCAGATAATTCTTGCCTCTACATATGAAATTCCCTTATGAATTTTAGTGAATTTTTCCCTGACCCTAAATTCTCAAATACTAAAAATCATGAAGTCAGCAAAGAGAAGTTTTGGTCATGTAGTTCTTTTTATTTTCTAATGTTTTTTGAATGTCAATGAGTCTAATTATTTATTATTTATTATTTATTTTATGTATAAATATATATTATTTATATATTATTATTATAATAATAATATTATTATATTATTTATTATTATAATCTTATTGATACAGCAACTCCTTTTTTGGAATCCTTTTCAAAAATATAAATCAGCAGTTCTGTAATTTGTCATCATATAGAATTTCTCGAATCTTTGAGACACGTTGAGTTGCTCATAGGCACAAAACAAATTTTTGTCAGTCAGGACTTAAATCCATGTCTTTCTGACTACTTCTTGGTGCACTTTTTAAAATGTGTAAAATGTGTATCAAAATCTATAATGACTCTATTTTAATATATTTAAAGTTAAAAAATCGAAACAAAAGGAATTTTTCTCATTCAAAAGGGAGAAATAACCTAAACAAACACAACTAAAACTAAAAAATGAATACTCAAACAGGGTCAAAGAGTATTTTCAATAGGCCTGTGGCTGCTTAATGTGATAATTATGCTGCTTAATATTAAGACTCTGGGTTTATAACCTATTTACAAAAAATATGACCGATAAAAAATTGAAAAAAGTTCCCAGCAGAAGTACTAAGGATAGAAATATCTAGAAATTTCACGAAATGGCATTTTCAATTTAACTAATATATTATAATATAATTGCATTACATTTTTTAAAAAGTCGCTCACCAAGATATTGAAATGTTATTTCTCAAATATTTGAAGAATGGCCAAAAAGCACTGAAATCATTGTCAAGAATATTGTCACAGAAATAGTTGAACTAAATGACTAAATACAGTCTTTTTATCTTAATTAACTGGATTTTATAAGAAATAATACATCAGTTATGTTTTCAAATATATAATAACAACTAGTACTTCAGTACTCCTGATCTCTATGTTTTGTCCTAACCTCCTTTTCTCTTTATTTTCTACTTTATTATCATTTACATCCCATCTGTCTAGAGTGAACTTTAATTAGGAAGGAACTGTGACTAATTTCTTGGCCCATTCCTGATTTTTCTGGAAAGGAATAAAATGAATAATAAATAATATCCAGATGAATCCTTGAGAGGTGTTTGCCAGGCTGTAGCAAACAGCATAACATATGTCTATGGGGTACACAAGTGGCAAGAAATTCCTTTCTCCTTCCAAAGCCAGAGGAAGTTCAACTACATACCAAAACAGATTTGTGAGTTAAAAGTAAAGTTTGGAACTAAAAAAAAAACATCTAAGTCTAGGTCCAACTATATCACTTCTCTCTCTCTCTCTCTCTCTCTCTCTCTCTCTCTCTCTCTCTCTCTTTCTCTGTCTCCATCTCTCTTTCTCCCTCTCTGCCTCTGCTACTGTGTGTGTGTGTGTGTGTGTGTGTGTGTCTGTGTGTCTGTGTGCTCTGCATGCAATGGATAAAGCACTATAAAACATGGAGTCAGGGAAATCTGAGTTCAAATGTGAATTCTTATGTTAGATCTTTGGTCCTATGGCCAGTAACTTTATCTCTGTCTTTTTTATTTTCATGAAATTATAAATGGATTTGATGGTATCACTATGCTTATAAGTGTTATTGAGAAGAAATGATAATTTCTTAATGTAGTGTTCTGTCTCATAGGATGTCATTAGTCATTGTATATTCTTATCCCTTTTATCTATATAAGGAATCCTTCATTATAGTAGCAAATACTATTACCATGTGTGTCTCCCTGTTTTATGGTTTACTTATATCTAGAAATTTCATGAAATTACATTTTCAATTTAACTAATATATTATAATATAATTGCATTGCATTTTTTAAAAAGTTGCTCATATAGATGTAGATATAGATAATAAAATTATCATTATTTGATTTTGTTATTATCATTATGGAGATTTTTAATGATTTCAATAAATGTGTTGGATTCAAGAGAGAGATGACTTTCCACCAAAATCCTTGTCAATTTTAAATAGCTTTAAAGTCAATACCAGTATGTCATGAAATCTTATAGTCCTGCTGATATTTAGTCAATTATAAGACAACATAGGTAAGATCCAGTGCTTATTTTTACTAGACTTATAATCTTACTATTGTAGGAACTTCAAAGGAGGAATCTTTTTCTTCTCAAGTACATAAAATCTTTCTCTGTAATTTACAGTCTTAGAGAATTATACCCCCAAATCCTGTATTTTGCTCTATATTGTGCTCTCTCTCTCTGTCTCTCTGTCTCTGTCTCCGTCTGTGTGTGTGTGTGTGTGTGTGTGTGTGTGTGTGTACTATTTTACTCTCTTACTACTTTTTGGAAAATAAAACAAACATATTTATTCAATTATGAATATCCTTCCTATTGAATTTTCACAGTAATAAAGCTATTCATTATTCTTTCAGATTGAATGGCACTACTATCCTCCCTAGACTCCACTTTTGAAGTCACTGAGTTACTTCTGTAAAATTGTTATTTGTCAATTTGAGTTTATTGAATACTTCATAGAATCCTGTACACCTTCATCCTTTCCTTCTGGTGTCAAACCTTGAAATACATTTATTATCATGGTACTCTTTTTTTGTTGAGATTCATCAAGAGCCCTTAAAAATAAGGGGACCAATTCGTTTAAAATTACAGAAAAAGCTACTAAAATAGCAACAAGAGGAAGAGGAAGAAGAGGTGGAGGAAGAGGAGGACGAGAAGGAGGAAGAAGAGAAGGAAGAGGAAGAAGATGGGATGCAATACTTATAAAAAATTAATCATTTTAATTGGTCAATGGATGTTAAAGTTTTCACAGAAATTCAAGCTGTTAATTGCCATATGAAAAAAATGATAAAGATGCATAGAAGACAGCACTGAGGCTCCAATTACACATACAATAGAAAAGTTGTCAATAATAAAATAAGAAATGATGAAGGGTTATAGTAAACCAGATATTCTAAGGCATAATTCATAAAGTTATAAAATATTAAAGTCATTCTGGAAAGCAATGTCTCACCAAGCTCAAAAAGTTGCTAAATTTTATAACTTTTGATCCAGTAATATCACTATTAGGTCTATACCATCCAAAAATCCCTTCAAAATCTATAGACCTCATGGGGACAAAAATAAAATAAATAACTGGAATATTAGGGGATTGTCATTAAGTTAGAACTAGCTGAGTAAAGTATATCACATGTTGTCATAAGAAATTATGAGATATTTTTGAGAAAAACTTGGGAACACCCATCTAAACTGGTGCAGTTACAGAAGAACATTGCACAAAAAATTAATAAAGACAAGAAATTTTAAAGACTTAACAAATATCATTAATATGATCAGTCACATTCCAGAGAAACATGATGAAGCATGCCACCAATCTCTCCAAAAGGATTGATAGACTCAAAATTCATAATAAAACTGGATTTCTTGGAAATGCCTAAGATGCATATTCCTTTGGCTTAAAAATGCATAATTGTTACAAGGGATTTGACTATTACAATGAAGATATTGGATAAAGAACAAATATAATTTTTTGATTTATGGCATCTCATGAAAATTTTTAGACATTCAAACACTTGCATACATATAAGTTACAAAATTTTTTTCCAACCTTGCTTCCCCACACCACAGTGGTAAACATTGTAACTGAACGTATGTATTTAACAAGTTTATAGATTTTATGTATAAAGGAAAAGAGAGAAAACCATAGGATTGGGAGGGGAAAAAAGAGATAAATTTTTAAAATGTTGAACATAGTGTTCATTCAAACTCTGTGACTTTTTTTTTTGTTATTTTTATCTGGATGTGAATGGTGTTGTCCATCAGAGATCTCCCTAGAATTATTCTAGTTCTCTGAACTGTTGAGAGGAACTGAATTCATCAGGGTTGATCAACTCATAAATGTTTTTGTTAATGTGTCCAATGTTCTCTTGATTCTGTGCCTTTCACTCAATGTCATTTCGTGCAATTTTTTACATTTTTTTGTAAATTCTGATCATTCAAGGTTTGTTATAGAATAATAGTATTCATAATATTCATATACCATATATTGTTCAGTCATACCCCAATTGTTGGGCATCATCTCAATTTCCAATTCTTTATCACTACAAAAAAAACCTGCTGCAAATATTTTAGAACATATGGGACTTTTCCCATTTTTTAATGAATTCCATTCATATAGGACAAGTATTAGTATTACTGGGTCAAAGGATATGATCAGTTTTTTGCTCTTTAGGCATAGTTCCATACTGCTCTCCAGAATGGTTGGATTAGTTCACAACTTCACCAATAATGCATTCATGTCCTAATCCTTCCATTTATTGTTTTCCTTTTTTGTCATCTTTACTTCTCTGATAGGTATGAGGTGGTATCTCATAATTGTTTTAAACTGAATTTCTCTAATCAATAATGACTTGGAGAATTCTTTAATATGGTTATGTATAGCCTTAATTTCTTCATTTTAAAACTGTCTGTTCATTGTCTATAAACATTTGTCAATTCAAGAATGACTTTTAACCCTATAAATTTGATTCAATTCTCTATACATTGTAGAAATAAGTCCTTTATCAGAACTCCAAGCTGTGAAATTGTTCCCCAAATTTCTGTTTTTCTTCTAATATTGTCAACATTGGATTTGTTAATGCAAAACTTACCTAATTTAAAATTGTCAAAAAATTAGTTGGCATTTTATAATATATTCATATTTGGTCATAAACTTCTACCTTTTCACTAGATCTAACATAATTTTTGATCTTGTTATTTAGGCTATAGTATCACCTTTATGTCTAAATCCTATATCCATTTTATTTATTTATTTTTTTTAGCTTTTGCAAGGCAATGGGGTAAAGAGGTTTGTCCAAGGCCACACAGCTAGGTAATTATTAAGCATCTGTGGCCAGCTTTGAACTCAGGTACTCCTGACTCCAGGGCCCGTGCCCTATCCACTGTGCAACCTAGCCACCCATAAATCCTATACCCTTTTAACTTTATTTTGTGTGTTATGTGTGATTTTGGGCTCTGCCTACCTTTTTTTTTTTAGTTTTTTGCAAGGCAAATGGGGTTAAGTGGCTTGCCCAAGGCCACACAGCTAGGTAATTATTAATTGTCTGAGGCTGGATTTGAACTCAGGTAATCCTGACTCCTGGGCCAGTGCTCTATCGACTGTGCCACCTAGCTGCCCCACCCCCATACTCTATTGTTTTAATTAAGAATGGATGTTATATTTTGTCAAAGACTTTTTCACTATCTATTGAGATAATCATATGATTTCTATTGGTATTGTGATTGATATGTCCATTTATTTTGAGTGCTTTCCTAATATTCAAGTATCCCTGCCTAAATGATATAAACCCCATCTGATCATGGTGCATTGTCATAATAATAACTTTTAATCTCTTTGCAAATATTTTATTAAAGATTTTTGAATAATGTTCATTAGGGAGATTGGTCTATAATTTGCTTGTTTTTTCTTGATTTAGGTATCAGTTTCATATTGGTGTCATAAAAAGAATTTGACAGCTCCTTCTTCTCATATATTTTTAAATTATTTATGTACAATTGAAATTAATTGTTCCTTAAATGTTTGTACATTTCTCATGGAAATTCATTTATACCTAGGGACTTGTTAAGGAGTTTATTGATGTTGTCTTTAATTTTTTTCCCCAAATGGGTTTATATAAATATTTTATTTCTTCTTCTATTAAACTGAACAGTTTGTAGATTTATAAATATTCATCCATTACTCTCAGGTCATCAAATTTATTGGCATAAAATAAGCAAAAGAATTCTGAATTATCCCCTTAATTTCCTCTACTTTTCAGGTGAGTTCAATCTTTTCATGTTTAATACTGGCAATTTGATATTATCCTATTTTTTAAATCATATTAGCTAAAGACTTATCTATTTTATAGTTTTTAATAAAGCTAACTCTCAGCTTTATTTTTATATCGATGATTTCCTTGCTTTCAAATTTGTTCATCTCTCCTTTCATTTTTATAATTTCTAATTTGGCATTTAATTGAAGATTTGTGATTTAACCTTTTGATAGTTCTTTTAGTGGCATAACCAATTCATTGATGATGTAATTATCTATTTAATTTTTATAACCATTTAGAGATATAAAATTTTCCCTAAAAACTGCTTTGACTGCATCCCATAAATCTTGATATGATGTCTCATTTTATCATTTTCTTGGATGAATTAGTTGATAAATTCTATGATTTGTTGCTTGATTCACTCATTCTTTAAAACCATTTAATTTCCTTTAAATTTGGTTTTATTTTTCCTGACCTTTTATTACATTTAATTTTTAGTGCATCATGGTCTGAGAAGATTGCATTTATTATTTTTGTTTGGTTGCATTTTATTGGAGGTTTTTTTATGCCCTAGTACATGATCAATTTTGCTATAGGGCCATGTACTACAGAGAAAAATGTATATTCTTTTATAATCTCATTTAATTTTCTCCAAAGGTCTATCAGTTCTAAGGGGTTTTTTAACGATTTAATTCACCTACTTAACTTTTTTTCCTTGTTTATATTCAGGTTAGATTTATCTAATTCTGAGACAGAGAGAGGTTGAAGTACCCCATTATTAAAGATTTGTTGTCTGTATCTCCTTGCAATCATTCAGGTTTCCTTCTAAAAATTTACTCTCTTCTAAAAACCACTTGATGCATATACATTTAAGAATGATAACTTCCGGCCAAGATGGCAGAGAGAAGACAGGTACAGTTCTAAAGTCTCCTGATCTCTTCCCCATCTATCACATGAAACAAGCCTCTTAAAAGAAAGCTGAACCAGGAAACCCAGAAAGAAAAGCCAGGAGAGCAAGATCTAACTCAGGATTTGTCTCCCTCCCCCAGCAGCCTTGGCTGAGTACTGGCAGGTGAGTCTGGGCTCCAAGGGAGACACAGCCTGGGATCAGCCAGATTAACAGCTGAATTGGAACCTGGAGTCTGAAGGCCCAAGAGCCAGACCTGCTGGACCAGCGGTGGGGCTGGATGAAAGGGGCTTGGGTCCGCGGGGAAGCAGAGGCGCTGGTGTTGGTGCTGTCCCCCTGGAGCTCAGGGACCAGGCTGGGGAAGAGGTCTGGTGCAAAAGAACAGCAGACACCATCCCTAGGCTTCTTGGGTCTAAAAAACTCTGAGTCCACGCCTCCATTGCAATGAGGCCTCTCCTCAAACAAAGGCAAATTACTTCTACCTCAGGCCGAGGAGTGTGAACAGAAGAACCAGCCCAGCTGAGGAATCACCTCAGGCCAGGGTAAAGCCCACCACTGATTGAAGGCAAAAGAATTCAATAGTTCCAACTCCTGCCTTCAGGCAAATGGAGAAGGCCTCCCAACCAAGGTCACAGACACCCCAGAGAGGGCAACCAGCACCTCCTACTGGCCAGCCAGAGAAACTGCACTCAGTAAAGCCTTCAGAGATCTCAAGCCCAGGTGAACCACCCCCCCCCCCCAACTCAAGGTCTTAGCATAATGAAGAAGGGTCAGGGGAAAGGTGGATCCATAGAAAAATTTCTGGAAGGGAAAGACCCCAACTCAGAGAGACCTGGAACCTCTGAAGAGAATACAATCTGGTCTCCAGCACAGAAAGAATTCCTTGAAGAAATAAGGAAGGAGCTTAAAAATTTGGGAGAGACAATTAATACCTTAGAAAGTACAATTGGAAAAACACAAAAAGAGAATAAATCTCTCAGATCATCAATTAGACAATTACAAAATGAGAATAATTCTTTCAGATACTCAAACGAGCAAATGCAAAAAGAAATTAATTCTCTCAAAACCTCAGAATTGACCAATTGGAAAAGGAGTTGCAAAAGGTTAATGAAGAAAACTCCTCAGCCCAAAAATTAATGGAGTCTACAGAAACTAATGACTCCATGAGACAGCAAGAGTCAGTTAAACAAAATCAAAAAAGTAGAAAAAATAGAAGCAAATGCAAAACCTCATCAACAAAACCACTGACCTTGATAATAGATCGAGGAGGGAAAACCTGAAAATTATAGGACTTCCTGACAACATTGAAGAGAAAAAAAAAGTATGGACTTAATATTTCAGGATCTAATGATGGAAAACTTCCCTAATATCATGGAATCGGAGGGCAAAGTAGTTATTGAAAGAGTACATCGTTCCCCACCAGAAAAAGATCCCAAAATAAAAACACCAAGGAACGTTGTGGCCAAGCTCCAGAACTATCAGATGAAAGAGAAAATCCTGCAAGCAGCCAGAAAGAAACAATTTAAATATCAAGGAGCCACAATAAGGATCATGCAGGACCTGGCTGCATCAACTTTAAGGGATCGAAGTGCCTGGAACGAGATATTTAGAAGAGCACGGGAGATTGGAATGCAGCCAAAAATCTACTTTCCTGCAAAGCTGAGCGTTCTCTACCAAGGAAAAAGATGGACATTTAACAAAATGGAAGAGTTCCAAAAATTTCTGATGAAAAGACCAGAGTTAAACAGAAAATTTGGACATCAAACAGGAAGTTCAAGAAACACATGAAAAGGTAAAACAAGGGGGGGGGGCAGTAAAAGGAAAAAAATGCAATCCAGTAAGTTGAAACTGGTTATATCCCATCATGGGGGTGGGGTGGGAAAGAGACTGTCATAAATCCTGAGAAATGTAACTCTAACAGAGAGAATATACCTAGCCAGAAATGATGGACATCCATGACCTATCCATGAGACTGCTATCTAATGGGATGTAACTGGCTTTAGACCCACTTGGGAGCAAGATTCTAATAACTCTCAGGAATTTTGACTCTATTCAATAGAATATACTGAACTAGAAGGGACAGACACTCAGAATTTTCTATGACCTAGGTAGAATGATCTAAAAAAATGCACTACCTCCCTAAAAAGGGGGACAGGAAAGAGATGGGAGGAGGGAGGGCATTGAATGGGACAAATCTCATTACACTAATAGGTACAAAAAACCCTATGGTAATAGAGGGGAAGAAGGGAGCAGATGAGAAACAACAGAATCTTCTTCTCATCAGACTTGGCTTAAATTCAACCTACACATAATCAGTTAACTTATAAAGCATCTATCCTTTCAAGTATTAAAAGGGGAAAAGGGGAGGGGGACAGAGAAAGGGAAGGGGAGTGTGGGAAATAACAAAAGGAAGGGAAGGGAAAAGGGAAAAAGGGAAAGGGGAAAGAAATGGGAGGGTGTGATATAGGAGGGCAAACACACTGAAGGGGGTGGTATTCAAAAACAAAATACTGGAAAATATGGATAAAAGGGGGAAAAGGGGGAAAAATACAAACAGAGGGAAGATAGCACAGAGGGCAATAAAGAATTAGCGATCATAACCTTGAATGTCAATGGGATGAACTCTCCCTTAAAATGTAAGCAAATAGCAGAGTGGATTAAAAACCAGAATCCTACACTATGCTGCTTACAAGACACTCATTTGAAGCAGAAAGATATACATAGAGTAAAGGTAAAAGGTTGGAGCAAAATATATTTTGCCTCAGCTGAAGTAAAAAAAGCAGGGGTAGCAATCCTTATCTCAGACAAAGCAGCAGCAAAAATAGATAGCATTAAAAGAGATAAGAAAGGAAACTTTATCCTCCTAAAAGGTACCATAGAAAATAAAGTCATTTCAGTATTGAATATATATGCACCCAGTGGGACAGGACCCAAATTCTTAGAGGAGAAGCTGAAAGAATTACAGGAAGACATAAACAGCAAAACTCTACTAGTGGTAGACCTCAACCTCCCACTATCAGATCTAGATAAATCAAATCATAAAACAAACAAGAAAGAAATTAGGGAGGTAAATAGACTGTTAGAAAAATTAGATATGGTAGACTTATGGAGAAAACTGAATGGGGATAGAAAGAAATATACCTTTTTCTTGGCAGCACATGGAACTTATAAAAAATTGACCATGTACTAGGACATAAAAACCTAATGATCAACTGCAGAACAGCAGAAATAGTGAATACATCTTTCTCAGATCATAATGCAATAAAAGTCATATGCAATACTGGGCCAAGGAGATATAGACCCAGAACAAATTGGAAACTGAATAAACTCATTTTAAAAAATGTGTTGATCAAAAAACAAATTATAGAAAAAATTAACCATTTTATCCTACATAATGATAAAGATGAAACAACATACCAAAACCTATGGGATTCATTCAAAGCAATTCTCAGGGGATATATTATAGTTCTAAATGCTTATATGAATAAATTGGAGAAAGAGGAAATCAATGAACTAAACATGCAACTAAAAAAATTAGAGAAAGAACAAATCAAAATTCCCCAATCAAATACCAAATTAGAAATACTAAAAATTAAAGGAGAAATTAACAAAATCGAAAGCAAAAAAAACTATTGAATTAATAAAACCAAAAGTTGGTATTAGAAAAAACCAATAAAATTGATAAACCACTGGTCAATTTGATTAAAAAAAAAGAAAGAAGAAAACCAAATTGCTAGTATTATGAAGGGAAAAAGGTGAACTCACCACCAATGAGAAGGAAATTAAAGTAATAATTCGAAATTCTTATGCCCAACTCTATGCCAATAAATTTGATAATCTAAGTGAAATGGATGTATATTTACAAAAAATACAAGTTGCCCAGGTTAAATGAAGAAGAGTTTAAATACCTAAACAACCCTATCTCAGAAAAAGAAATTCAACAATCCATTATTGAACTCCCTAAAAAAAATCTCCAGGACCAGATGGATTCACAAGTGAATTCTACCAAACATTTAAGGAACAATTGGTTCCAATCCTCTATAAACTCTTTGGAAAAATAGGGAAAGATGGAACTCTGCCTAACTCTTTCTATGAGACCAACATGGTACTGTGACCTAAACCAGGAAGAGTTAAAACAGAGAAAGAAAATTATAGACCTATTTCCCTGATGAATATAGATTCAAAAATTCTAAATAAAATCTTAGCAAAAGTACTACAACAAATCATCACTAGGGTAATACATTATGATCAAGTAGGATTTATTCCAGGAATGCAGGGATGGTTCAATATTAGGGAAACAGTTAGTATACTCAATTGTATCAACAGCAAACCTATCAGAAATCATATGATCATAACAATAGATTCTGAAAAAGCTTTTGACAAAATACAGCATCCATTCCTATTAAAAATACTAGGGAGTGTAGGAATAAATGTACTGTTCCTTAAAATAATTAGCAGTATCTATTTTAAACCATCAACAAGCATTATATTCAATGGGGAGAGGCTAGAGGCATTCCCAATAAGATCAGGTGTCAAACAGGGGTGCCCATTATCACCACTACTATTCAATATTGTATTAGAAATGTTAGCATCAGCAATTAGAGAAGAAAAGGAAATTGAAGGAATTAGATTGGGAAGGAAGAGACAAAACTCTCACTCTTTGCAGATGACAAGATGGTCTAACTAGAAATCATCTAAAAAACTACTGGAAGCAATTAGCAATTTTAGCAAAGTTGCATGTTATAAAATAAACCCTCATAAATCCTCAAATTTTTGATATATGTCTATCAAGAAAAAGCAGGAAGAGCTAGAAAGAGAAATCCCATTCAAAGTGACCTCAGACAGTGCAAAATATTTTGGAGTCTATTTGCCAAGACAGACTAAGAATCTTTTTGAAAACAATTATAAAACACTTCTCACACAAATTAAATCAGATTTAAATAACTGGGCAAATATCAACTGCTCATGGATAGGTAGAGCTAATATAATAAAAATGACAATTCTACCAAAACTAAACTATCTGTTTAGTGCCCTACCAATCAAAATTCCAAAAAATTACTTTAAAGAATTAGAAAAAATTGTAAGTAAATTCATATGGAGAAATAAAATTCAAGAATTGCCAGGTACTTAATGAAAAAAATGCAAACAAAGGTTTGCTTAGCCCTACCCAATCTAAAATTATATTATAAAGCATCAGTCATCAAAACTGTTTGGTATTGGCTAAGAAATAGAGTGGTGGACCAGGGGAATAGACTAAGTATAAAAGCAGGAGAGGAATATAGTCATCTCCTGTTTGATAAACCCAAAGAGTCAGGCCATTGGGATAAAAACTCCCTCTTTGATAAAAACTGCTGGGATAATTGGAAGTTAGTATGGAAGAAACAGAGATTAGACCAATACCTCACACCCTTTACCAAGATAAGATCCAAATGGTTACAGGACATAGACATAAAAAAACAATACTATAAGCAAATTAGAAGATCAAGGACTAGTCTACCTGTCAGATCTATGGAAAGGGGAACAGTTTATGACTAGGGAAGAGTTGGAGAACATCACTAAAAACCAATTAGATGATTTTGATTACATTAATTTAAAAAACTTTTGCACAGATCAAACCAATGTAATCAAGATCAAAAGAAAAGTAGTAAATTGGGAAACAATCTTTACAACTAATGATTCTGACAAAGGACTCATTTCTAAAATTTATAGAGAACTGAGTCATATTTTTAAAACAAAAAGCCATTCCCCAATTGACAAATGGTCAAAGATATGCAAAGGCAATTTACAGATGAGGAGATCAAAGTAATCCATAGCCATATGAAAAAATGCTCTAAATCATTAATTATTAGAGAAATGCTTCTCTGAGGTACCACCTCACACCTCTCAGATTGGCCAGTATGACCAGGAAGGATAACGAACATTGTTGTAATGGATGTGGGAAATCTAGGACACTATTACACTGTTGGTGGAGCTGTGAACTCCTCCAACCCTTCTGGAGAGCTATTTGGAACTATGTCCAAAGGGCAACAAAAATGTGCATACACTTTGACCCAACAATACCACTACTGGGTCTATACCCTGAAGAGATGAGGAAAAAGGGTAAAAACATTACTTGTACAAAAATATTTATAGCAGCCCTGTTTGTGGTGGCAAAATATTGGAAATCCAGTAAATGTCCTTCAATTGGGGAATGGCTTAGCAAACTGTGGTATATGCATGTCATGGAAGACTACTTTTCTATTAGAAACCAGAAGGGACAGGATTTCAGGGAAACCTGGAGGGATTTGCATGAACTGATGCTGAGTGAGATGAGCAGAACTAGAAAAACACTGTACACCCTAACAGCAACATGGCAGTGATGTTCAACCTTGAAGGACTTGCTCATTCCATCAGTGCAACAATTGGAAACAATTTTGGGCTGTCTGCAAAGGAGAGTGCCATCTGTATCCAGATAAGGAGCTGTGGAGTTTGAACAAAGTACAAGGACTATGCCCTTTAATTTGGAGAAAAAAAAAAACAGATATATTATCGTCTGATCTTGTTACCTCTGAGAATTCTGTTCTCTTTAAAGGATATGATTTCTCTCTCATCACATCCAAATTGGATCAATTAAAACATGGAAACAAAGTAAAGACTGATGGAGTGCTGTCTGTGGGGTGGGGGTGGGGGAGGGAAGCAAGAATGGGTGAAAATTGTAAAATTCAAATAATATCTTTAACAAAAAAAAGAATGATATAACTTCATTGCCTAGGATGGCCTTTGGGATGATGTAGCTTCTTTTCTTATAAACCTTAATAAGATCTACTGTTGCTTTTACTTTTTTATTAGAAAAGGATTGCTATCTCTGAGGTTTATCTTCCTCTGAATCATAATATATTTCGCTACACTCTTAACTTTTTAGTTTTTGACCTTTATCCTGAGTGTATCTCTCCCCTTGCAATGTGTTGCTTAACAACATATTTTAGAATTCTGGTTGTTAAACCATTCTGCCATCCTGTTCGGTTTTATGGGAGAGTTTATCCATTCACATTCACAGTTAAGCTTTCTAATTTTGTATTTCCTTCCATGCTGTCTTTCCCCTTTAAAACTTTTCTCTTTTCTTTCCTCTTATGTCTCCTCACTAATGTTTTGCTGCCTTACCCCTTTAACATTGTTTTCACTTTTACCTTTGCTTTTCCTTTTGTCAGTCTCTTATTCCATTTTCTTTCCTACCCTCGCCCCAACTTCCCTGTAGAACAGAATAGATTTTTAAACACAATTGGGAATATATTTTATCCCCTCTCTGCAAAAAAATCTTTTGAGTAGACTTATGCAATGTTCAAACCCTCCCTTCTTCCCCCTCTACTGTAATAGATCTTTGTGCCTCTTCAACTGTTACTTGTCTACTAATGCCTAGACTTCTTCTAGTGTAGTCCTTTTCTTTATACTTTTATTATTTTACCATGTCTTGTACTTATAACACCATTGTCAAAATTTTCTGCTCTTACCTATCCTAATAAAGGTACTGGCAAACATTGATTGTTATTTGCTTAATTGGTAAGCAGTGTTGCCTCATAATCACTAATTACTTTTCCCTGCTCTGTCTCAGTTGAAATACACTTCTCAATAATCATAAATTACATCACATTATAATTAATTTCTACCTTACCCCCTTTGGAAGTATCCTCCATGGATGAGCCAAAACATCATGTAAAGTAAAAATATTTCATTAACCATTTATACTGCCCCTCAAGTCCATTCCATTGAAAATTGTAGCCAAAGTGTCAAGCAAAGAAAAATCTCTTCATGATTTCTACCTATCTAGTCACTCTAAATACACTCTCTCCCTCTTTCTATATAGTACTCCAATGATAGCCCTACTCAAAGTATCAAGTATACTCTTTCCCTCTGTCATTTTAGCAACACAACCATGGCACTGAAACACTCATTAATAAAATTATTTTTTTTGCAGGGCAATGGGGTTAATTGGCTTGCCCAAGGCCACACAGTTAGGTAATTATAAAGTGTCTGAGACCAAATTTGAACCCAGGTATTCCTGACTCCAGGGCCGGTATTTTATCCACTGTGCCACCTAGCCACCCCACAAAAATCTTGATAAAATAAAGATCACTTCTTTATTGCTTTATATCTAACCCATCTAAGTACTCTCTCACTCTATTCCTATTGTACTACAATAGTCCTTAACTAAGGATTCAGTTGAGTGTGGTCACTTCTTATTTAATTATGTATAGAACCTCTAAGTACCCTTAATACAAGGACATTCTAATGGACTCCCTTAAGAACTTTGGAATTGATTGCAATTCTTGGGAGGCACTAACACAGGACCTCCCAGCATATTGTGCCCTCATAAGAGAAATCTGAGATCTTTGGCAAGGCAGAATTAAAGTAGCTCAAAGGAAATATGGGATGCATAAGTTTAGACTAAACACCTTAAGTGTCTACCTACACTCTTTGTGTCCAGTCTGTGGTAGAGCACGCTTAGATAGTATTGGTCCAGTCAGTCACAGTCAGAAACACTCTAATTTGTCTGAAACATAATGATGGCATTTTGGTCTTGTTCAATAATGAAGAACAAGAACCAATCATACCTATACTCTCTAAATAATATCTATTCAACTGTATTCAACCCTTTAACTATTCTAAGAGAAATATGATTTTTAAGGAGTCATAAATGGCATATATAGAATCCAATGTATTTGAGGAACTTTTGATTATTTTTGCCCTTTCTGTTGGCTTATTCATGCAACACTTATGTTTTTATTTAAATATTTTATTTGTTTTCCAATTAAATATAATGGTAGCTTTTACATTTTTTAAGGTTTTTGAATTTTTCTCTCACCCTCCCTTCCTTCCCCGCAGGCCCCCATAGAAGGCAGTCTGATAATCTTTACACTGATTCCATGCTATGCATTGACTAAAATTGATGTGTTGAGAGAAAAAAAAACATATCCTTGAAGGAAAAATATAATATTGAGATAGCAAAATTTTATAGTACATAAGACAACATTTTTGAAAAAAATGGAAGGGGTGGCTAGGTGGTGCAGTGGATAGAGCACCAGCCCTGCAGTCAGGAAAACCTCAGTTCAAATCTGGCCTCAGACACTTATTAATTACCTAGCTGTGTGGCCTTGGGCAAGCCACTTAACCCCATTGCCTAGCAAAAACTAAAAAAAAAATTGAAGATAATAACCTTTGGCCTTTGTTTAAACTCCACAGTTCTTTCTCTGGATACATATGGTATTTTCCATCACAGATACTGTAAAATTGTCCCTTATTATTGTACTGATGGAATGAACAAGTCCGTTAAGGTTGTTCATCACCCACATGTGGCCATTAGTCTGTATAATGATCTTTTGCTTCTGCTCATCTCATTCAGCACCAGTTAATGCAAAGTTTTCCAAGTTTCTCCAAAATCACTTCCCTCCTGATTTCTAATAGAACCACAGTTTTTTAACCATTCCCCAACTGATGCACATTCCTTCAATTTCCAATTCTTTGCCACTACAAACAAAGCTGTTATGAATATTTTTGTTCAAGTGAGGCTTTTGACCTTTTTCATGATCTCTTCAGGGTACCTTGAAGTAGTGGTATTGCTAGGTCAAAGGGTATGCACATTTTTTTTTGCCCTTTGGCATAATTCCAAATTGCTCTCCAGAAAGGTTGGATTAGTTAGTGTCCCAGATTTCCTAGTCATTTCCAAAGATTGATTATTGTCCCTTGTGGACATGTCCAGTTTGGGAATGACTTTTTTTTCTTAATTTATCTCAGTTCTCTATATATTTTAGAAATGAGTCCCTTCTCAGAAACACAAACTATAAATTTTTTCCCAATTTACTACATTACTTTTGAGCATAGTTACAGTGGTTTTGTTGTGCAAAAGTCTTTTAAGTTAATGTAATCAAAAACATGAACTTTGCTTTTTTATAATGTTCTATCTTCATTGGTTATAAACACCCTTTCATAGATCTGACAGTAAATGATTCCTTGTTCTACTAATTTGTTTATGATATTGTTTTATGTGTCTAAATAATGCACCCATTTTGACATTACAATGGAATAGTGTGTGACATGTTGGTCTAATTCTATGTGCCATCCTGTCTTTCAGTTTTTCCAGCAATTTTTATGAAAGAATGAGTTCTTATCCCCGAAGCTGGGTTCTTTTGTATTTTCATTTTCTTGTTGCAAGATAATAATTTTCTCTTGCATTACTTTTCTCAATTTTTCCAATTTATTTTTCAACTCCTTCCTGGCCTCTTCTACAAAGTCTTTCTGGGCTGGAGATCAATTTATATTCTCCTCAGAAGTTCTAGATCTCTCTGGGTTAGCATCTGACTTCTAGGTAACTTTCAATGAGCCCCCCTTTCTGCTGCCTTTTTTCATTTTCCAAAGATCTTGTGTTGGGAGAGGGGTTGGTTCACAGACCTTTGGTATTGAAATCCCTAGAGGTTTTGCTCAGCTCACTGCTTAGTAACTCCAAGTGGACTGGCCAGTAGGGATGCTAGTTGCTTTCTCTGGATTTTCTGTAACCTTGAGAATTGGTCCCCTGGATGGGTGGGGGGGTGCAGCAGAATCCTGGTTATCCCTGAACAATGTCATTTGGGCCCTCTGACTATAAAGTTAATCTCCTTAATCCTCACTCAACACAGGAGGAGATTTGCTTTGTATTCCTGAGCTTGGCAGCAGCGGGAAGTGTTTGTTCCAGGAAGAGTCACTTTCTCCCACAAGCCTGGGAGGGTGAGGGAAAATAATTGGAAACACAGGGACTCCTCTGAGAATATGAGGCTCCTGGCCTTCACTGTCTAGCTGCACTTTGGAGTTCTTCCACCTGCTACTTTTTAATTTTTTTTTAAATTTCCATCCATTTCTACATGCATATTTCCAAGTTACAAAATTTCCCTCCACCTTTCCTTTCCTCCCCCCCAGTAGGGAACAGTCAGGTTAACATTTTACATACTTATTTTGTTATACATATTTGCATATTAGTATTTTTTGGCATGAGGAGTTACGATTATGTGAAAGAGTTACATAAAATATAATTTTTATAAAGTGTTCATCATATTTGGTAGGGGTGTTTTTCCCCCCTTGTTTTTTTGTCTTGTTTTGTTTTTCTTCCTCTGTTTGGGGATAATATAGACCATTACCAGTCTAATACAATTGTCCTAGCTCTCTGGATTGCTGAGAGGAGTTGCTTCCACCAATATTGTTCAACTCATAATGCTGTTGATGTGTAAATTGTTCTCTTGGCTGTACTCCCTTCCCTCAGCATCAGATCCTGTAAAGTCATTCCATGCTTCTCTAGAGTCCAAACATTTATGTTTTCTTATAGAACAATAATATTCCATAGTATTCATGTACCATAACTTTTTTAGCCATTCCCCAATTGATGGGTATCCCCTCAATTTCCAATTCATTGACACTAAAAAAACAGCTATAAATATTTTGGAACATGTAGGACCTTTCTCATTTTTTTTATAATTTCTTCTGGATATAGTAATAGAATTAGAATTACTTGGTCAAAGGGTTTGAAAAGTTTTATTGCTCTATAGGCATAATTCCATATTTCTCACCAGAAAGAGTGGAGCAGGTCACAATTCCACCAGCAATGCATTAATATCCCAATCCTCCCACATACTCTCCAACATTGATCATCTTCCCTTTTTTCTCATTTGGGCCAATCCAATAGGTGTGAAATGATAACTCATTATTGTTCTGATTTGCATTTCTCTAGTCAATAGTGATTTGGAGCATTTTTTCATATGATTATACATAGCTTTAATTTCTTCATTTGAAAACTGTCCCTTCATATTTTTTGACCATTTATCAATTGGGGAATTAATTGTGACCGTACAAATTTGATGTGATTCTCTATGTATTTTAGAAATGAGACCTATATCAGAACTCCTCTTGAGAAGATGTTTCCCAGCTTTATGCTTTTCTTCTAATTTTGGCAGCATTGATTTTATTAGTGCCCAAACTTTTTAATTTAATATAGTCAAGATCATTCATTTTGCAGTTTATAATGTATTCTAATTCTTGTTTGGTCAAAGATTTATCCCTTTTTGATAGAACAGAAAAATTTTTGGTCTATTAATTTAACTATGGTATCCCTCTTTATGTCTAAATCCTGTACTCATTTTGACCTTATTTTGTTATAGGGTGCTATCTATGCCTAATTTTTGCCATACTATTTTTCAGTTCTCCCAACAAATTTTGTCAAATGCTGAGTTCTTATCCCAAAGGCTGATGACTTTGGGTTTGTCAAATAACCAAAGCTTCTGTGACTGTTATCAGGTTAGTTCCTAGTCCTCACCCTAGAGCAAGCAGCCCTTGCTCTAGCTCTCTGTTATCTGACCCCAACTCAACCATGTTCCCCCGAGACAGACCTTGTTGGTAGATGTTCTCCTTGCTTCTTTTTTAGGTTTTGTGGATCCAAATTCTGTTAAAAGTTTTGGTTTATGTTAGTTTTGAGGGAAAGCCAGGAGAGCTTAGGACAGTGCCTGGCTTCTCTCTGCTGGAAGTACACATCATTTCTTGAAGGATCAACTTCACTTAAAATTTCCTATTTTTCTTTGCTGTTTCATTAGCCAGCCAATCTGTCAGATTGGATGAATTAGTTAAGAGATGTTCTCATTTGAATTTATTTCATCTATATTGATTTAGATAATTTTTATATGACTAGATAACTGATTATTTTATCTGAAAACTGCCTGTTCATGTCCAGTCATAATTAAAGAATGTTTCTTATTTGTATAAATTTCACTCAGTTTTCTCTGTTTGAGAAATGAAATATTTTTCAGAGAAACACTGATTTTTGTGCTGTAATGATGGCTAATTATGTATTTTTTCCATTCTTTTTTTCCCCATTTGTCCTACTCTCTTTCTTTTTATCCTGTCCATTCTCACAACTGCTTTGCTACTGACTTTTACCTTCCCACAATAACTCTTCTTTCTCTTAATTCCCTTATCTTATCCTTTCCCCCCTTTTTAATTTTGTGTATGGTTAGATAGATTTTTATAGCCAACTAAGTATGAATATTGTTTCTACATTTAGCAAATTTTGATGAGTTAGCTTCATGTGTTCCCCTTTCTATTTTCCCCATCCCCCACCCCACACAAACACACTGTACATTTTTTCAGACGTCTTTTGTGTCAGATAATTTATCACATTTTATCACTCCCTTTTCCTTTCTCCCAGTGCCTTCTTTTTTATTGTTTAATTTTATTTTTTAGATTATCATGCCATCACATGCAATTCACACCTCTGCTTTCTGATTATATGTGTGCTTTGTGTATATATATAGATATATAAACACATATATATCTATACATATCTATATCTCTGTGTGTATGTATGTATATGTGTGTATGTATGCACACATATATACATCCTTCTTCTAACTGTCCTAATAATGAGAAAGATTTTAGGAAATACACTTATCAATTTCCCACTTAGGTATTTAAACAATTTGTCCTTATAGAAGTGTTGTGGTTTTGCTTTCTTGCTTACTTTTTATACTTTTCTTCAATCTAGAATTTGGAAGTCAAATTTTCTAATCTGTTCTGATCTTTGTATTAGAAATTCTGGAAAGTCCTATACTTCAATGAATATTTATTTTTTCCCTGAGATGACTCTTGATTGTAATTCTAACTCTTTACCATCCAGATTATAATATCCACATGCCCTCAGATTCTCAGAAACCACTAAAATTTGTGTTATTCTGGTTCCAAAATATTTGTATTGTTACTTTTCTGGGCAGTTTTCAATATTTTATCCTTGATCTGCAAGGTTGAGAATTTGGTTATTATATTCCTAGTAGTTTTCATTTGGGGATTATTTCAGGAAGTAATTAGAATCTTTCAAAGAAAATTTTCCCCTCTGGTTCTAGAATGTAAAGACAGTTTTCCTTCATAATTGCTTGAAAAATGAAGCCTAGGTTCTTTTAATTGATCATGATTTTCAGGTAGTGAATTAATTTAAAGTTATCTCTTCTGGAATTATTTTCCAGGTTACTTGTTTTTCCAATAAGGTAATTTCATATTTTCTTCTATTTTTTTATTCTCTAAAATGGTGTTTGATCATTTCCTGATGTTTCATAATGCTATTAGTTATCACAAGCTACATTACAAGTTTTAAGGAAGTATTGTATTTGCTGAGTTTTTTTTACCTCCTTTTCCATTTGGCAAGTTCTGCTTTTCAAGACAGCCTTCTTTTCATTAGATATTTGTGTCTCTTTTACTTTGTTGCTTATTCTGTTTTTGATGTGTCCTCTTATTTTCTTCAATCTTTTTACATGTGTCTCATTTACGAAACTAGAATATTTTTCATGGTTTTCTTTCATTGACATTGCTTTCAATTTACTTCTCAATTTTTCCTGTATGTCTCTTATTTGATTTTTCAAATCCCTTTTGAGTTCTTTCATGACATGAGAATAATTCATATTTTTCTGAGTTTTGGAATGCAGGAATTTTGATTTTGTAGTCTTCTTCTGAGTATGTGTTTTGATCTTCCTTGTCACCATAATAACTTTCTATGGACAGAGATATGTTTTCTGTTGATTGCTCATTTTTTCATCTTATTTATTTACTTGTAATACTATGCTAAAGTGAGGCACTGCTTCCCAAGTGGGGGGAGGGAGAGACTATCCCAAGATCCAATATTTTTATGTAGCTGCTTCCAGATATAATCCAAAGAACTTGTAAATTTTTGCCTCTTTCAAGGTGATATGATCTAGAGAGAGGTGTGTTTATCTTCCTGTACTTTACACTTCTTTGTAAGGAATGTATTATCTTCAATCCCAGAACTGTGAATACATCCTTGTTCTCTGAGACCAAAAGTTCTTCTCTGCTAGTGCTCTTCCTAACCCTGGGATGAAGACCAAGATTCAAGTATAGGCAAAGTACCAAAATCCTGCCCCTAGTGGCAGAGATAGAACACCTGAATCACTCCATTTGACACATTGTTTGATCCCTTTACCATCTGTGGTACCCCCATTGCCAGCACTTATTCATTCTCCTGAGACATGCTCTGTCCTCGTGTGGCTTATAGGGCAATGCTTCATTTTCTCCCTGGTGCAACAGACCTTTTCTTCCAACCTTCCAGATTTACAAGGGTCATGCTTCTTAGAATTTGTTTAGACATATATGAATTTATTTGAAAGATTTGGAAGAAATCTTAATGAGTTCTACATAACACACAATTTATATTGTATGACTCCTTCCTTTCATATGCATCTAAAGGATTCTATGAACATGTAAGAAATGATCAGAGATTTTCACAAGATGTATGGGCTGTGGATAGCAATACTTTCCTATGAAGATTTTTTAAATTACTTAACCTGACTTTATTGATCTATTCAATGCCTTGACCTTTATGAAACACAAAATTACCTCATAATCTTCTCAGCATTTTTCCAGATTTATTTCTAGAACTTTTGATAAGGAGAATATCACTTTGAAATATCCTCAAGGCATAGATAATATAAATTTTAACTGCAAAAACTTAACATTGAAAAAGTTCTTTGACTATGAAGGTAGAAAAGGGAAAATAGAAAAACCACATCTTCTGTTGTCTTTCTGTGTTTGTAGTTTATTTTGTTGCCTTCTGTAGAAGGGAGAAGGCCTTTTTGATTAATTTTATACTTTTGTATTCTAGTATATTTCTGGCCTTATTGAATGCTTTTTTTGTTTTATGATTTCATTTTTGAAGATTCAGTCATCTTCACACATATACCACCAATAAATTCTTAAACATAATTTTTAGACCACTAGTGTGCATAACTAAGGGAAGTTGTTAAAGATCAAAATATGATTGTGATATGGTTCTAATAAGGATAGATTTTAAAACTTCTCAACTGCACAGAATTTCTTGTTAAAAACCTAAGATCCATTAAAAGACTATTCTCTTTAGAACTTATGTTCACTGTCAATCACAGAATTCTCATGATTGAACATTCATATTATAAGAAAAAGTTAATGAGTTTTTATTCTGATTGCATAACTATTTGAATCTCCTCCAAGATTTCCTTGTTCAGTACTTTTCTGTATAGAGCTTAAAGATGATTATTCATAATTTTTTTATTGATTGAATCTAGCAGCAGTAGCATTTTATCTCATAGCTTTCTTTTCTGATAAAAAGATGACATTTCTAACACCACAATCAAGAAATATTTGGTTTGTAGCTCTCTCCATTGCCAATACTGATGATAGAATTGAATTCTTCTATCTAGTATCCCCTTTGGAAGCAAGCACACATTTCCAGAATGAAATGTAGTCCTCTTGGAACAAAGAGTACACATGAGGAATATTGCAATTGAGCTTAATAATATAATCAATAGAGACATGTAAGTGGCACAGGGATTCAAACACTTGGTCTCAAGTTAGAAGATTCATCATTGTGGGTTCAAAGCTAGCCTCAGAATTTGACTAGCTATGTAACTCTGGACAGGTGCTTAGCTCAGCTTGCCTTAGTTTCCTCATCTGTAAAATGAGATGGAGAAGGAAATAATAAATCATTCCAGTACCTTTACCAAAAATATCAAAATGAATTCTTGAAGATTCAAATAACAAATGACTAAACAACAGCACAATATGTACCAAAAAAGGTTACCAGGGAGAATTAGTTTTACAATTAGCTGTTTCATTAATTAACTTTGTTACTTTGTTTGCTCTAGATCTTTTGGCCAGATATTCTGCCCTGACAATTTTTGTCTTTGGCAGGTCCAACACAGGCAGCAATTAGATCAAAGGCCACTGTACCAAGGGTGTAGAGCTGATGGATTCCATTTTAGCTGCGGTGTTCAAAATCAGCAGATAGCTGTGATTTCCTGAAAGGCTTGCAGCTGACCCACTCACTTGGTGGAGGCACTGTATGGGCACCCTGCTCCTTAACAAGATTCGAAAAAGTACTCTAAATGCATCATAAATACCTTTGGGGTGGTTTCATTTCCTAAAGTTTCAGTCACCATGGTTGAAATCTACAATGCCACACATTCTGTTCACCTGTTAGCAGAATAGATAGGTGAACATCTACTGCATTGATAATGAAGAACTAGATGATATCTGCTTCAGAATCTGAAGCTCACCACACCCACCTATGATGACCTCACCTATCTAGTATCTGCCACTCTATGTAGTGTTATAGCCTGCCTTCACTTTTCTGACCAGTTAATTCTGACCTTTACAAACTGGCCATTTGCATACCCCCATTCTCTCAAATCCATTTGATGCCTGACTTTCCCACCCCTCATAAGACATGGGAGCCACCAGTACCATACCCTAACCATGTCTGAGTTCAACCAAGAAGTCTTTGATGCCAAGAATATGATCACAGCATGCGACCCTTACCTTGGATGATATCTCACCGTTGCTGCAGATCATCAGAAGGCCTTCTGCCACTGGTACAAAGGGGAGGGGATAGACAAGATGGAGTTCACTGAGAATGAGATCAACATGAATGATTTCATTTCTGAATAACAACAATACCGGGATGCCACCGCTGAAGAGGAGGATTTTTGATGAGGAGGTAGAGGAAGATACTTAATGGAAATAACCTTCCTCTTGAGCCTTCTCAACTCTCCCAATATTCTCTCTCCATCACACTTGCCCACTGTTTGCATTTTCTTATTCCATTTTCTTTTTTCTCTCCTTAACAGGCATTGAGCTCTCTGCCCTCTTTTCTTCCTTCTTTAGGAACTGTCACTTCACTGCTATGCTCTTTTTCTCCCCGCTTCCAGATATCTCTCCAATAAACAGAATGTCTCGCACCCAGAGTCTCAATTTAGGACTTTTGCTCATTAATGAATTAAAATTGGTGACCAAGAAGAAAGGTCCAGATTCTTTGGCTTCCCTTGTTGAAGAAGGGGAGTTAGATGTCATATTTTTGTGGGGTAGAGTTTGCTTGATATATGTTTGTGGGAAAGCAAGAAAATGGAATGATTCATTCCATAAAGGACTTTAGGGAACTAGGCTTTCTTATTATATCTGTCATCTCCAGATACTCCCCAACTTGTCAAAGGAAAGGTACCCTTTACTTTGACTCTACTCCCCAGTTCTGGAGGAAATAATGACAGTAATATTCCCCCCAGTTTTGGTTTCTCTCCCCATTTTTCATTTTTCTTTGGAAGGGTCTATACCTCACACTGCCAGTTTTTTTCAGTTTTTTTTCTTCCCCTCATTTTGGAACCCACCCACCCTTACCCATTCTGAAAATTGAAAATTGCTTTACCTCCCCAAATCCTTCCTCTTTCAGGGAGGATTTCAGTTCTCTTACACCCTCCTAAATCAATTTTCTCCAAATAAGGGAGAAGGAACATCAGGACACTTTCCTTTCCATCATCAAATCTTTTATTCATTTTCTCTCATCCTTTCCACTTTTACAGCTTCTACCTTTGCCTCTTACCCCTCCCACTTCAAAGGTTTCTGTTTTGTGTTGAGCTTGTTGCTTTTTATCTTATTTAAAAATGACACTCCAAACCCCCAAATAAACAGAAAATGAGGAAAAAGCCAGAAAGCTTTAAAAAAAGATTTTTGTTCCTCTCATAAAAATGGTACTGATAGAAATCACCCATTAGAACTAGGAATTTTTGCTAATGGGAAAAATAGGAGCAAATGGGGAAGAGAAGAAAAAGGAGAAAGTAAAAGAAGGATGAAATAAAATAAATAATAATAATGATTTTGAGAGCCAACAAATGTTCTCTTTTTACAGGATAAACTGGTTAAAAGTTTTGAGACATACTTATGAAATAAATACTCATCACCATGGAAGATGACCTTAAGGGTCCCTCAGAAGCTTCCCGATAGTCCATGAACACAAAATTATTTTTATGAAATTATGTTGCTACTAAAACATTCCTACATTTTTCCACTGAAGGTTCTGTGTGAGAACAGTTCTTCCTATGTGTCAACTCAAAGAATATCTCCCTCCAACAGACTGAGTGGGACGCATTTTTGAGACTTGAATTGTCTTCAGCTGATCCAGATATTATGTGTAATGTGTAAGAATATGTGTGTAGTATAAAATATTCCTTTTTTCTCTGCTTCTTCGGGAAAATATCCTTATATTTTTTGTAAAATGCTATATATAAGAGCATGCAATAGATTTATTATTGCTATTTAATTAATTGATTATGTATGTATATTTAATGACAGCTTGATTTTCTAATACAATAAATGAATCCTTAATAGCTATGTTAATAATCACTATAATTACTATTTTAATCACTATTACTCTGAAGATTCACTATTTTAATCACTATAACCCTGAAGATTCTTATCATATTGTTCATTTTCATGGATGAGGTTTAGCTTTTTAAGCAAGGTTAAATCTTTTAGCTGAAAAGGTACCTCTTAGGAGAAAGTATGCTTCTAAAAACTTCAGTTCAATTCCATACTTAGATGATCTCAAAATTTCCAATTAAGAATCACTTTGTCAACAAGTCTTAAGTAGATTTTAGAAAGGAGTATCCACTAATGCCCTAGAATAAAAATAGCTGGTATAAAACATCCTCATGAAGGTCTGGGTCACACTGTTCCATATAGAATATGGGGAAAATGGGCTCAAAATTTGAGAGTTGTGCTGGTTAAAGGGATAGCACTGTTCCTGGTTATTGGAAGTAATTTCTATCCATGGTTGAGAAGTTTTAAAAGGTTACTTTAAGTCTAGTGCATTCATACCCAGTTTATCCTTCAGGCAAGATACAGACACTCTCATTAGCAGCAGCTATTACATTAAGTTGACTGTACAACACTCATAATAATATGTTTAAAATCCACCATATCATTCAAAACTCTTAACATCGAGGAGGCGGGGCCAAGATGGTGACAGGGAAGGGATTGAGTCTTAGGAGCTCTCTGATAAAAACTCATAAACTAAGGACTCTAACTAAACTTTCGAGAGACAGAACCCAGAAAGGGACCCAGTGAGGCAGTTCTCCTACGCAAGGTAACCTGGAAAAGAGCAGAAAGGCTCTGCTCCCCCGGGGTCAGAGGAGCGGCCTGACAGAGGGGTGGCCCGCCAGAGCTAAAGAACTTCAGCCTCCTGGAGGCAGCCCCAGGGTGCTGGGAGCCATGGCTCACAGCAGCAGGGGATTCTCCTGAGCTGCACCCCGGGGAGTACTGGCACAAAGTGGGAGAACAACGGGGGACCTCTGCCAGAGCTAACACATGGAGCCCAGCCCTCAGGGCACACAGCAAGCGGCTTGGTCTTTCAGCAGCCTAGACTGGGAAACAGAAGCAGGCAGAGCTGGTAAGCAGGAGCCTCCAGGGCATGAGCCCATTGAGCTGAGGGAGGGGAGAGAAGAGAGACAGCAGAGCTATGTCCTTGGCCCCTGGAACAGGACTCTGGGGCTCTGACCACATTCAGATCCTGATCCCAGTCTAGGTCCCCCATAGAACAACAGGGCCCCCCACACCTCGGCCCTGTGGCAGAGGGGGGCGCTTATGGACATTCACAGACCAGGAGAGAGGACAGAGCCTCACACACTGAGACCCTTGTGGGAGTGTCCCAAAAACTCAGGAAGCACCCCAAAATACAGGCTTAGGCTGGGAAAATGAACAAGCAAAGAAACAAGAAGAAGACCATTGAGAAATATTTTGCAAATGAGCCCAAGAAGGATCAAAATACGCAGTCTGAAGATGAAGAAGCACAAGCTCCTGCATCTAAAGACTCCAAGAAAAACAGAAACTGGGCTCAGGCTATGACAGAACTCAAAAAAGACTGTGAAAATCAAATGAGGGAGCTGGAAGAAAAAACTGGGAAAAGAAAGGAGAGAGATGCAGGAAAAACATGAAAATGAAGTCAGCAGCTTAGTCAAGGAAATCCAAAAAAATGCTGAAGAAAATAGCATGCTAAAAAACAGCTTAGGTCAAATGGATAAAACAGTTCAAAAAGTTATTGAGGAGAAGAATACTTTAAAAAGCAAAATTGGCCAGATAGAAAAAGAGATAAGAAAACTCTCTGAGGAGAACAAATCCTTCAGACAAAGAATAGAATTCAGGGAGATTGATGAATTTACCAAAAATCAGGAATCAGTATTTCAAAACCAAAAAAGTGAAAAATTAGAAGAAAATGTGAAATATCTCATTGAAAAAACAACTGATATGGAAAACAGACTTAGGAAAGATAATTTGAAAATTATTGGAATACCTGAAAGTCATGATCAGGAAAAGAGCCTTGACATCATTTTCAAAGAATTACTACAGGAAAATTGCCCTGATATTCTAGAAGCAGAGGGCAAAATAGAAATGGAGAGAATCCACCAATCCCCCTGAGAAAGAGATCCCAAAAAAACAACCCCCAGGAATATTATAGCCAAGTTCCAGAACTCCCAAGTCAAAAAGAAAATATTACAAGCAGACAGAAGGACACAGTTCAAATATCGTGGAGCTATAGTCAGGATAACACAGGACTTAGCAGCAACTACATTGGAAGCTCGTAGGGCTTGGAATACAATATACCAGAAGGCAAAAGAACTTAGAATGCAGCCAAGAATGAACTACCCAGCAAGGCTGAATGTCCTCTTCCAGGGAAAAAGATGGACTTTCAATGAACCAGGGGAATTTCAAAGGTTCCTTTTGGAATGGTCAGAGCTGAACAGAAGGTTTGATCTTCAGATACAGGACTCAGGTGAAACATGGAGATTGGAGGAGAGGGGGGAAATATGAGGGACTTAATGAGGATGAACTGCATGTATAGAAAAATGATACTGATAATATTCATATGAAACATCTCAGTTAATAGAGAAGGTAGAGGGAGCTTTTAAAGTTGAAGCACAAGAGAAAGCTGAATTCGAAGATAAAATATGGTCTAAAAATGGAGTCAATAGGAAAAAAAGGGAAATGGAATGGGAGAAAGAAAAAGGAGAGGGGGGAATAGGCCAAGATATTTCACATAATAAGATTTTTTTTTTATTACAATGAGCTATTGCAATGATATGGAAGGGGGGAGGCAAGGGGGAATGAGGGAACCTTTGCCCTCATCAGAGATGGCTAGGAGAGGAAACAGCAAATATACTCAATGGGGTATAGACATCTGGAGTAAGAAGGAGGGGGGAGCAGGGGGAAGGGGTGGGGATGTAAATAAAGGAGGAGAGGATGGACCATGGGGGGACAATGGTCAGATATAACACATTTTCTTTTTTACTTCTTGCAAGGGGCTGGGATTGGATGGCTTGCCCAGGACCATAGGGCCACGTGGATTCTGGGCCTAAGGGGTGGTATGGGGGCTCAGGGCTTCTTGGCCCCAGGACCAGGGATCTGTCTGCTGCACCACTCAGTTACCCTACAGCAGAGTGAGAGTGAAATAAGAAAGGTGGGAGTTGTGATCAGCAACGGCAATGTTGGAAAAATATGGAAGTAACTTTTGTGATGGACTTATCATAAAGAATGTGATCCACTCACGACAGAGTTGATGGTGTTGGAACAAAGACTAAAGCACATTTTTTGTTATTATTATTTGGGGGAGGGTGCAGGGCAAGTGGGGCTGGGTGGCCTGCATAGGGCCACATAGCAGGGTGATCTTTGGATGTCTGGGGCCGGATTCGGACCCAGGTGTTCCTGGCTCAAGGGCCAATGCTCTGTCTGCCACCCAGCCACCCCTACTATTATTACTATTTTATTATATTTTGGGTCTTTTTTTTTCTTCTTTTCGGTTTTTCCAGGGCAGTGGGGATCAGGTGACTTGCATGTCACATGGCTGGGTGATTATTGGGTTTACGAGGCTGGATATGGACTCGGGTGCTCGTGGCTCCAGGGCTGTTGCTTCATCCATTGTGCCACCTGGCCATACCTACAATTATTACTATTATTTTTTGTAATTTTAATTTTTTTTCTCTCCCCTTTACTTTTTTGCCCAAGCAAGTCTATCTATATTCAAGGGTGGAGGGGTATTTTGTTTATTTGTAAACAAGTATCTTTTATTAATGTAAAAAAAAAAACATTTGTACAAAATGAGAATAAAAAACAAATTAAAAAAAAGAAACTCTTAACATCATCCTCTGACAAAAGGAACAGATGGGGAAGAAGGAGACCAAAGTCTAGTTTGAAGATGATGTTGCTTTTTCTTTAACATTCTTTCCACTTCCAGGAAATTTGCCCCAATTTTTTTTCAAATGTAACCCTCACTAATTGTCAGACATTTCAGATTACAGTAAACTTGATGCAATTAAACATGGCCTGGAAGCAACAAAATCTTTTTCAGCAAATGAAACACAGTTTTGTCATCATTTCACTTCATTCAATGACTTTCCAAGAATGTTCCTGTTCATTGAAGAGCTTCTGATTGTGAGTAATTGTTTGAGTTATTACCATGGTATATCACTTAGGCAAAGTTTTAAAAAATATATAGAGGGGTGAGTTCTACTCCATATGTACAAGAGTAAGTACTTAAAAAAAAAAAAACAGACCAATTTCCCTAATGAATATTGGTGCAAAAATTTTAAACACAATATTCGCAAAGAGATTACAATAGTCTCTCACCAAGGAAATACACTATGTCCAGATGGGACATTCCAGGAATGCAGGAGTGGTTCAATAGTAAGAAAGCAATCAGCATAATAGAACATGTGAATAACAAAGGAAAAAGTGAACCAAATGGTGGCATGAAACTAGGAAGTTCCCAGAGCTTTACCAGAAAAAATATTTTAAAGGCAACCTTTAAAGAGACCCAAAAGAGACAGAACTAACAAAGAAACGGTGAAATGAGTTATCAGCTCAAGATAATGTGAAAAAATTCCTGAAAATGTCTGCCTAATAAGGATAAAAGAAAAATATAGCCCAACATAGGCAGGAGAGCTGGAAATCTAGCTCTTCAACACAGCACATTTCATGTCCTGACTCAACAAACTAGTGGTATAGTAGAGCAGCAGTGAGAATACCAAACCCAGCTAGGAAGAAAAATTCTGAGCCCCAAAACACTAATAGAGGAAGCAGGACTTGGTGGGCTACCCTGAAGTAGAGAACAAACCACAAGCAATTGAAAGTCAGGATCCAGATCATTGACTCCTAGAAAAAACAAAGCAAAACAAAACAAACAAAACAAAAGTAAAATGACTTGGGACTGTATTTCCTGTGCTGTAGGAGCAGAATTTATCTCTAAGAATGAGGGTGGAAAAAAAGAGTGTAAACCTTAGAAAGCTATTATTCTAGTAGGGATCATTAAAAATCTACATCTCAGAAGAGGAAAACAGTGACAAAATGCCTTTCTGTGAAGTTTCAAAGGGGTTTATGAATTGTTCTCATATCCAAAAAGACCTAGTTGAAAAATTAAAAAATGGATTTTAAAAATCAATGATAAGGATGAAGAAAAATTGAGAAAAGAATTGAGAATCATGTGGGAGAATTATAAAAAAGTTGATTGAAGAAAACAAGACCTTTAAAAGTAAAATTAACCAAACTGGGGAAAAAAATCAATTGCTTTAAATGTAATTCCAATCAAATGTTAAAAAGTACTCCTTTAAAAGGAAAACTGACAAACTGGTAAAGGAAAGAAATTCATCAAAAAGAAAAACTGACAAACTGTTAAGAAAAGCAGCTCATCTATTAGTAAAATTAGTCAACTAGAAAAAGAAATGCAAAAGCTAATTGAAGAAAATAAAACACTGAAAATTAGAATTAGAGAAATGAAAATAAATAACTGTATAAGACACCAAGATTCCATCAAAAAAAACAAAAAAAAAAACTGAAAAACTATATAAGAAAACAAAGTCCCTTGTAGAAAAATGATCAATCTGGAAACTAGCTTCTTTAGAGACAATTTATGTATAATCGATCTACCTGAAATCTGATCTATCATGATCAGAAAATGAGCCTGCAAAATATATTTCAGGAAATTATCATAAAAAACTCCCCTAAAATCCTAGGATTAGAAGACAAAATACTCCTTGAAAGAATTCATCAATCAATCACTCAACAATCACACATCAGTCAAGGAATCTTGAAAAATATTCCAAGGAATATTGTAGTCAAATTTCAGAATTCTCAGTAAATGGAGAAAATGCTGTAAGCATCCAAAAAAGAAGCAATTCAAATACTAGGGAGCCATTATCAGGATTACTCAGGACTTGTCATGTTTAGCCTTAAAGAATCAGGGAAAGTTATATGATATTCTAGAGAGCTGTAAAACTGCATATACACTTTGATCTAGTAATATCACTAATAGGTCCATATCACAAAGAGGTAATAAAACAGAGGAAGGGTCCCACATGTATAAAATGTTCATAGCAACTTTTTTGTGGTAGCAACAACTTGGAAATTAAGGGAATATCCTGCAATTGGGGGATGACTAAATAAGTTGTAATATATGAATGTAATGGAATGTTATTGGTCCCTAAGAAATAATAAGCTGCTAGAATTCAGAAAAGACTTCAAAGACTTGAATGACCTGATGCAAAGTGAAGTGAGTAGTGAAGTCAGCAAGAGATTAGCATTATTATGTATGATCAACTCTGTAGGATGTAGATCATCTCAGCAGTTTAATGATCAAGGACAATCCTAATAGACCTATTTTGAAAAATGTCATCCACATTCAGAGGGAAAGAAAAGCTATGTATTCTCATTGCACAGCAAAGCATAATATGTTCATTTTAAAACATTTCTATTGTTTTTTCTTTCTTATTTATTTTCCCTTAATTCCTCTTTACTAAATGACATTGAAAAGGATTTTTGCATGCAATTGAGGAAAAAAATAATAAAAAACCTAAAAAAATACTATGATTATCTCAGTAGATGCAGTAAATGTATTTGTAAATGACAACATGCATTCCTATTAAAAAAATTTTAGAACTCATAATAATAAATGAAGATTTCCTTACAGAGTGTGAATAAACTAGAAGCATTCCAGTAAGATCAAAATGAAATACAGATGCCTATTAATAACACTGTTATTCAATATTATACTAGAAATGTTATCTTTAGCAATGAAAGAAAATATAGCATTAGAGTAGGCAATGAGGAAGTACCTCTTTGAAGATGAGATGATGGTATCCTTGGAACATCCTAGAGAATCCATTGGAAAACTACTTGAAAAAATTAACAACTTTAGCAAAGTTATAGAATATAAAATAAACTGCTAAATATCATCAGTATTTATATATATTATCAGAAAGTTCAATAGCAAGTGATAGAAAGAGAAATTTCACTTACAAGAACTGTAGGTAACATAAAATATTTGGGAGTCTTCTTCCCAAGAAAATCATAGAAGGTAAAATGCATTCAATTACAAAAGTTTTTTTACTGTCACATTTAAAGGACTGGAAAATTTCCAGTTGCTCAAGGGTAGCCTTAGTTAATATAATAAAAATAAAAATTTTTCATAAATTACTTTTCATATTCAGGTCCAAACCAAAATAACAAAAATTTTATTAAAGATCTAGAAAAAATTACAATTTTGAAGGTATGCCACTATTTGATAAACTCGAAGACTCTAACAACTCACTATTTGACTAAAATTGCTAAAAAACCTGGAAAATAGCATGATAAAAATTATGCATAGACTAGCATCTCACATCCTATATATATCAACCCCATAAAGTTGAAATGTATAAATGATTTATCAATAAAGATTCATACCATAAGAAAATTAATTAGGAGATCAAGGAATTGTTTGCCTATAATATCTATGGAGAAGAGAATGATTTATGATCAAAAAGAAGTTACTATGAAAGAGAAAATTATGAAATTACAAAACAGAAAATTTTGATTACATTAAACTGAAAAGCTTTTGCAGAAACAAAACTAATATAGTCAAGATTAGAAGGAAAGAAGAAACAATTTATACTATCAGTATTTTGATAAAGAATTTATTTCTAAAATATATAAACACAAGATAGGGAACATTCATTGTAAAGTGGATAATATTGACTATGTTAAAAGTTTTTGCATAATTAGAAACAATGCAGCCAAGATTGGAAGGAATTCCTGAAGCTGGGAAACAATTTATTGCTATTGTTTCTGATAAATGTCTCATTTCTAAAATATATGCAGAACTGAATGAAATTTATAAGTCATTTTCTAATTGATAAATGATCAAAGAATATGAATAAGCAGTTTTCAGATGAAGAAATAAAAGTTATTTATAGTCATATTGATTCAAGACATGCAGATGAAAATAACTCCAAGTTGCTACTTCATACATATCAGATTGGCAAAGATGAGAAACCTAATATCACACAGATAGGTAATTATTATGTGTAAGGTTAGATTTGCTCTCAAAGCCTCCTTACTCTATTATATCACCTGTTTGCCCCTGATCTGATCATTCTTGAGAGTATTGCCAAAAGAACAAATAAAGCTTGCATACCCTTGATCCAGCCATACCACTTCAAGGTCTATATCCCAGAAATGATTTAAAAAATGATAAAAGTTTCACATGATCAAAAATATTTATAATAGCTCTTTTTGTAGAGGCAAAGAATTGAAAATTGAGGGGATGTCTAACAATTTGGGAATAGATGAACAAATTTTGATATAAGAATGTAATGGAGTACTATTAGTTTATAAGAAAGTTTAAAAGAAAACATGAGCAAGCAGATTTTAGAGAAGCACATAAAAAGTTACATGAACTGATACTGAGTGAAGTGAGCAAAACAAGAGGAACATTTTATACATTAACAACATTGCAAATTGATCAGCCATGATGAATGCAGGTCCTCTTAGTAGTTAAGTAATCAAGGACAATCCTTAGAGACCTGTTTTGGAATATGCCAATCACATCCAGAGGAAAAAATTATGCAGCCCGAATGCAAAACAAAGCATACTCTGACCATTTGTTAAAACCATTTTCATATTTTTTTCTTTCTTTCACAAGTTTTCCCCCTTTGTTCTAATTCCTCCTATATATAACACATATAAATTAAAATATATAAATATGTTAAACACAATTTTACATGTATAACTTTTACCATCCTATTTGCCTCATGGGGAACAGGGGGAAGAGAGGATGGTAGAGAAATGTGAAACTCTTAAACTTACCAACATATCTTTTCTCCTGAAAAAATGCTAAATTTGGCAAGTTGTAATCCATGTTTTTTGTCTTCTGGAATATCATATTCCAGGTCCTCTAAATCCTTTAATGTTGGAGTTGACAAGTCCTGTGAAATTCTGACTATGGCCCCCTGGGATTCAAATAGATTCTTTTCGGGTGCTTATTTTCTATTTTAGCAGAGAATTCTGAAATTTGACTCCAATATCTATGAAGATTTTATTTGGAACCATTTTCCTAGGGTAGGGGAGTGTGATTGATGGCTTCTTTGAAGGACTATTTTACCTTCTTGTTCTAGGAGAGTATGGAAATTTTCCATGATATTTTCCTGTAAGGTATTATCCAGGTCCTTTTCCTAAACATAGCTTTCAGTTAGATCAATAATGTATAAATTGCTGAATTTTTATTGTTGATTAAAGTTATCACAGATTTTTGATATCTTTTTTCCAGATTCTATGTTCTATGTTAATTTTTTATTGAACTTTGGCTCTTCTTATAATATTGATTTTTCCTCCTTTTACATAGGTTAGAAATTAACATGAATTACAATATCTGCAAGTAGATCTTCCATAGTTTTCTCAAATAACTTGTGTCACTATGATATTTCACACTTACCTTAAGGAGTTTTCCTAGATACCTTTTTTAGTTAGTTGGTTTTTAATTCTCACCATGGTGATAGTCTAAAACTGTATGTGTATTTGAAGGTCCTGAAATGGTTTGTTCTCTCTTTTATATTGCTAGAAATTTCTTCACTGTACATTTTTGCCATATTTTTGAGTTACTCAATTTTATTAGTTGACTATTTTGATTAGTGTTATGTAATCTATTATTTTTACTTTTTATTTAATAGTCTTTTGAAAATTAACTATGAGAGTAAAAATAACTTTGTACAATTGAATTAAAGGATTAGAATAATTTCATTCTTTTTTTTTGGTTTTTGCAAGGCAAACGGGATTAAGTGGCTTGCCCAAGGCCACACAGCTAGGTAATTATTAAGTGTTTGAGACCGGATTTGAACCCAGGTACTCCTGACTTCAGGGCCAGTGCTTTATCCACTACGCCACCTAGCTGCCCCTGAATAATTTCATTCTTAAGAATAATGAAGGAGCCAAGATGTCAGAGTAAAGGGACCATTCTAGTCAAACTCTACCAACAATCAATCACCTTACAAACATTCCATTCCTTTTCCTCCATGGGGTTTGAGTTCGCTTATATTATCACTGATAATGAAAATTAGAATTTATTATTATGATGAATAGATATAGAAGATACATATAGATATAGATACCTTGGAAATAAAGATGAGAGCTAAGTCCAAGCCACATATTAGAGAAAGTATATAAAGAGAGGAGAGAATTAATGTAGGTTAGAACCATGAGGAACACCCATAGTTAGAAATTATAATTTAGATTACAAACCAGCAAAGGTACCTGAGAAAAATAAAAATAGTTATAGAACCAAAAGAGAGGACCATGAAGAAAGTGCAGTGATGAGAGCATCTTGTAAAAGATAGTAGTCAGAAGTTTTGCCTGGGACAGAAAAGTAAGAGGACTGAAAAAAAAATCATCAGATTTGACAATTAGATGACAGTTGATAGCTTCAGGAAAAGCAAGTTTAACTGAATGATAAAATGAATTTAAAGAATATGTGAGAGGAGATGATCTAAAAGTTCATTTAATGTAACCCCTTAATTTTCTAGATGGAGAAGTTTAAGATAAGTAGGTAAGTGATTTGCCTAAGATCATGCTTCTTATATATGACAGAGTAAAAATTTACTGACTCCAAAGGCTCCAAATTACACAAAAATGTATTGTCTGTCATCTTCAGTTCTCCTTCAAATTATTGTCAGAAATTATAGTGATAGAATTTTATCCCCAATATTTAAAACAAATCCTTAAAACTTTATGGAATCTAATTAAAATTCATGAATATTCTAGTTAACAAATATAAATGCAATAACAAACATTTACCTATTAGTTTAAAAGAATATTTCTACAAAAATGCAGATGCATAATCTAAAGAAGGAAATCACACTTCCAAGAAACTTGTGAGAAAGTAATGTGAACTTCAGGTAAGAGAGACCAGCAGTGAAGGCAATTGTCTTCTCCTTCATAAAGTATCTTGAAATTATCTCTTTTCCATCCATTTTCCATTGGGTAGGATCAAAGCATCATTAGCAGAATCTTGAGAGGTTTTTAGTCATATGAACACAGTGTAGTTGAAACAGTACTAACTCTGGAATCAGAAGATCTATACAGTATTTATATCCAACATCGAATTTTGTCTACCCAGGTGACTTTGCTCCTGAGCTTGTTTACTTATCTTTAAAATTAATATAAATAATAACTTTTTTCTAAATTCATACAACCACACACTTTATTTTTTAAAGGAAATCACAAAGTGTGAGAATTATAATCCTATTTCTAGGGTTTTCCAGTTTATCAAACAATTTCATAAAATATTCAAGTATTCAAAATACTAAACAAAAATTTGTTCTTTAATGACTTTGCCATCATAATCAATAGTCAATAATTATAGACCTAAAGCAAGATTAGCTATTTTTCACTCAATTTTACAGCTCAGCTGGTAGACTATGCAGAACTGTGAATGTAAAGATGTATAACATGAATTTTGAGAAGTTAGGGCTTGCAAAATAAAGTTATTTAATCAGAAACACATTAAAATTCATCAAATGAAATATGCCACAGCATTGGTCAGGCTAATAAAAATCAAACTTCTGTAAAAGAGAAGTTAATTTAACTGGGTTTGTAAAAAATTAAATTCCATCAGCTTTGTGTTCCTATGTTATGAATTATGCATTATTTAATAATACCATGTTTGTATATAACTTTACAGTCTTTCAAAGGACTTGAATATACATCATGTCGTTTGATACTCAACTCTTTGAGGTAGACAAGGAATGAATAATCATCCTCATTTTGTAATGGGAGAATTTGAGGTTTTGAGATATTAAGTGACTTGCCCAATGTCAAACAACTATTAAATAGTAGAATTGTGACTTAAATCCATATTTCTTGGTTCCTTTTAAGCTGTTCTTTCTACTTCACTCAATGAATTTGACCTAGAAAATCCCATAGTAAAATAAATGTTGTGCCCTATCACAAAAAATATTGAATTTTTGCTTGATGTATATAGACTGATTCTAATAATTCTTATGACTGCTCTTGTCTCCTGTTTCTATAATCTATAATAGCATTATACTCTTTAATACATTCTTCTATCTTCAGCTGACTGACCTAAACAGAGAGTTCTTTCCATTGTATTATGTTGTCTGCCTTTCATAAGTTTTATGCCAATCAAATAACAGAAATACTGCTGTTATAATTTGTTATTTAAAATTTCAAATGATTTTTACTACTTTCAAAATTTTACTACTTTCAAAATCTCAATGTCAATAAAATTTATGATGCACTTGTGTTGGTCTTCTGTATCCGAAGATTTTCAAATATAATCTGCAGCTGTGATAATAAGAAAAATGTGTTATTGGATTGACTATTTCCTTGGGTTGATGGACGTTGGTGGGGGGGAGAGACATAAACAGAGAGAAAGAGAAACAAAGACAGCCCAAGACAAAGAGGTAAAGATATAGAAAGATATAGCCACAAAAGTTGCTTTGTGATAAAATGTTGAGTATTGGACCTGGAATCAGGAGGACCTGAGTTCAAATTGGTCCTTAAACATTTATTTACTCTGTGTCCTTGGGTAAGTCATTATGCCTGAGTTTCATCCTCAGTAAAATAGGGGCAACAATTTTACCTATCCCCTAGAGTTTCTGGGAGAATCAAATGATATAGTATTTATAAAGCACTGAGCATGAGGTCTAACACAAAGTGAGTATTATATAAATGTTAGTTACTATTATCATTTAGATATAGATATATGTTTTGATATGGATACAGTTTTATATATTATATATATATAATATATGCATATTATATTTTCATATAGACATTACCTATTTTTTCAGAAATCCCAAAAGTAAGTTGTTCTGCTCACAGATTTTCCAAAACTATGAAAAAAATGCATTGGGAAGATGTAAAACTTAAATATTTTTCATATTTTTTGTTTTTTTTTTTTTGCAAGGCAAATGGGGTTAAGTGGCTTGCCCAAGGCCACACAGCTAGGTAATTATTAAGTGTCTGAGAACGGATTTGAACCCAGGTACTCCTGACTCCAAGGCCAGTGCTTTATCCACTATGCCACCTAGCTGCCCCATATTTTCACATTCTTAAGAAAACTTCATATACCACTTTTTCCAAGTATCATAAGGAAGATTTTCACTCCCAAGGGAAATAAATCAGAAAGAGTTACTGCTTCAGTGTCCTATTACAACTCTATTTAAGTACTTTTTGAATCTTATCTATATCTATATCTATCTATCTGTCTGTCTGTCTGTCTGTCTTTCTGTCTGCTTATCTTTCTCATTCTTATAATACAGTAATATCTAAATACAACAGAGCATTTTTTTGGTTCTAGTAACTTAATTCTTTGCCTTGTTCTCCCCCAGGGAAGTTCTTTAGTCCACGAAACACCTGGAATCTTCACCTGATCTCTTCATTGCCTTAAAAATCTGTACTGATATTCTTCATTCACACTCAAAAGACTGATAACAGTTTGTAATATCATCCCTCACAGAGAATTTACATTTCAGCAAGAATAACATATAATATTAACATGAAGAATAAATTGATAAATTATGAAGATAATATAAAGCAGATATAGCTATATAGTTGTGAAAGGTAAGGCATCAGTCAACAAATGTAAAAAATAGGTTGAAATGATAAAATGAGTTATGGGTGAAAGATACAAATTGCTGCTGACGCACAAACCTTTTCTTTCCTTATCATAACTATTACCTAATCTTCCCCCAAAATATGTTGGTCTATCAATTCCTGGTTAGGTAAGATTACATCCTCCCTTATTTGTTATTTGCTCTGTTTTTTTTTTCCACACTGAATTATATAGGGTTCAACACATATACACAGATATTGTCTATGTATTTATACCTAGTTGTCTATGACTATCATTTGTCTATCTGTTTGTCTGTCTGTCTATCTATTTATCTATTTCTGAAGGTTTGGCTAACAATAATGATCAGGGGCATAAGGAAATTACATGTCGGTGTCTAGAGAGCATTTTATAATTACCTACCTATATTTAGTAAAGTGTTGTTTGCATAATTTTTCTCATCACAATTATTAAGACAGTCCAAGACCAACTAGAAAGTGGAAGAACCAAGTTCAAATTCAGAATCTGATACTTTCTAATTCTATGAAAATAGACAAGTCACTTAACCTCTTTTTTTACTTAATCCCTGCAGAAGGAAATGGCAAACCTATTATTTTTTATAAGAAAACCACCTTAGAGGTCACAGAGAGTTAGACATGATTGAATAATTGAACAAAAACAAGGCAGTGTATATAATATTAACCTATATTTTATGAATGCAGAATTGAAATTTAGAGGAATAAGTTTGGTAATATAATTCAATTTAATAAAGATTCATCAAATATCTGTTATGATCTAGAACAAAGAGAAAAGAAGGCTGTATCAACAGTAACAACAGTAAAACATAACTCCTACCCTCATATAATAGACAAGTGCTACCTAATATGGAAGACATTATCTTATTATATATATATATATATATATATATATATATATATATATCTCCCCATAGTTTTAGTTATTAAGGTTGTTGTTTATGTAGAATATGGAGGGAGAGATGCATGTGCCAAGAAAGACATGTGCCAAGAAAGACACACTACCACCACCACCATCTTCTTTAATTAGACACTGATGAGAATAGCCAAGGACTCTAAATTCAAGATTCTTAAGAATAACTGTGTTTCATTTCCCCCTAAAAAAAAGCACTAGAACTACTTCTAGCTCCTAATACTTAAGAAATAAACAAAAAATGAAACCTCTGTGTGTGTTTGTGTGTGTGTGTGTGTGTGTGTGTGTGTGTGTGTGTGTGTGCACTGTGTAAATTTGGAGGTTAGGCATTATAATTAAAGAACTGATACGTTTTCAGGGGGAAGAATTTTAACTGAACTTGAAGGAAGAGTAACATCAGAATTCACTGATCAATAGAGAACATACTGTCAACATGGGGACAAGAAGTTAAAATTCATTTGAGTCATGGAGTGATTTGTGAAATAATAGCAAATAGCAAAGAGATTACTAAAAGTTCAAAAAGTGAAAAGATAGGATAGGGGCTAAATTATGAAAGGATTTTACAAATGATCCTGGAAGTGATAGGGGACTGCTGTTATTTACTGGAAAGGTGGTGAGGATAAGACTGTGCTTTAGAAAGACCACTTTGACAGTCAGACAGAGAATGATTGTAATGGGAAGAATCTTGAAGCAGGAGAAGTAATTTAAAAAAAAATCAGTAGCATAGATTGTGATGTGCCTGACCAAGATGGCAACAGAACAAAGAATATGTGTGTGTGTATATATATATATATATATATATATATATATATATATATATACATATATATATATATATATATATATATATATATATATTTAAGATTTTAAGGAGATAGAGGCAACAATCTTGACAAGAGTTTGGATATAATAGGTGAGAGAGACTAGCTGAGGATGAGATATATTCACAATGAACTTTATAGTGTATACACATATATGCATATAAGTATTATATATACTTTATATATGCATATACACACACACACACAGTTCCATTAATAGTGTTTCATGTATTTTTCTCCCCATAATGCCAATAAAATGTGAATTATTATTCCCATCTTTTGTCACCTTTTCAAATTTGCTGTATGAAGTGATACTTTAGAATTGTTTGTTTTATTTGGGAGTTCTATTATTATTATTATTTGCAAATTTAAGTAATCTTCCATATGGTTGTTAACAAGCTTTTGAATATTCAGAATAAATTTTATATACATCAATAACTATTTATAATAGAGTAATTTCACTCCAAAGAAGGCTAATAGAGAAACAATTAGACAGCAAGTTTCAAGTGTTTAATAGTGTTACATTCTTTAAATCTTACGTCATAGAATGTCACTGGCAGTCAACCCAGCCAAATACTCTCTTTCTAACCCTTTAAAACAAGTCAAGATTTTCCTAGCCCAGTTCTCACATTATACATTTCATAATAAATATGTAGTGTGTTGTTCATAAAATCATTAGTCTTCCTTATACTTGAGAACAGATAGGGAAGGAAGAGTGAAATATTTGAAAATTGCTTATTTTTGTGCAGAAATGTAGCATCTAGGATCATTTATAGCTCAACACAAAATTATAGTATATAATCATAGAAGGATATCAATAACTTCAGTACCATATGCTGATTATCACATGTCTTCCCAGGCAACATCGATATTCATTCTCTATCACCTTCAGCTCTTCCCCATTGATAATCTGTTCTTTGTTCCTGGTTCATTGAATATACTAGAAAAAAATTGCCCTAGTTTACTAAACACTAAACAATATGCTATTTCCTGACTACTTTACATCATATCTCCATATGGTACATTGCACCATTTCATTTAAGCTCACTTCATGTGTAGTTCTTCTAGAATATTAGCTCATTGAGGATAGTGGCTATTTTTCTCATTTGCATTTATATTTCCTATCTTTAATATATGCCTGAAATGCAATATATGTTTAATAATTGCTCTATCAAATCTGTCTTTCTATCTACATATATATATATATATATTATATATATTTATATATGGAGATAAAGATATCTTTTTCCATCTTCAGCTCTTCAGTTTGACTTTCTAACTTCATCGCAACACTATTGACTTAATTCTGAAAAAAATTGCTTTCTATTTAAACACTCTGAAACAATTCAAAATTGATGAAAGCTGACATTTTCCCCTGTCTAGTCAGTTAGAAATGAGACTCAGCAGTATATAAAAGTTCCTGGATGAGTAGGGATTCTATTTTTATTTCTTTTCTGCCAGATAGTGAATAGAATTCTTCTATGCAGAAGCAAAAATAGTTCTCTATGGGGCACAGCTGATATTAAGTGCTTTATCATGTTTCATTCTGTTTTCAAGAGATAGTTGGAAAACAAACTATTTAACCTTATTTTGGGAGTCAGGCATCTGATATGGTAAATGAAAGCTGGTGATAATATACATATATATATATGTATATATACATATATATATATACATACATATATATATATATATATGTATATATACATAGAACAAAGTTGCTAGCTTAGGGGAATGATGGTGAAAAGACACCTAGTCTGTTTTACTCTAGGTCACCAAGTTTCATGTATCACAGATGAGTTGTGATCAAAGGTGTTAGGTAGATTATAAGTTTTTGTTAGGAATAATGTTAGATAAGGGGAGATACAGAAAGTATAAGAAAACAGACCTACACAAATGGCAACCTTGGTTGAGAAGAGCAAAGTTACACTGACAAGGAAAGGAAATCATCTTTCTCATTGTTATAAGTTGTCTCCCAAGATCAACGTTAAGCCAGAATTTATCTTTCCTTTACTTCTTAGGACAGTTATGTAGTTATATGCCGGATACACTGCTGCCTGACATCTCCTATTATGGGTCTCATCCTCTTGAGGATGATATTGTCTTTACTTTCACCACAGGAACTATGTATTATTTTCATTAAAAGTTAATTCCCTAGTCAGTATGCTTGTTAGCTTTTTTAAAAGATTTTTTTTATAAAACAAACCCCCCTGTCCATATGCTACATTTCATGAAGTCCTTCTACATGAAGTTTATTCCTTTCTGTTGAAATAGTGCCCTCTACAGACAATAGGATCTTTGAGTCGTAGATCAAGAAATGAAAAGAAACTTAACATTTAATTCTTTTTCATAAATGAGGAAACTGGGATTTTGAGAGATTAAGATTTGTATAATGATTTGCATAAAGTCACACATTAAATAATTGTCAAAGTCAGAATTTTAAGCAAGATTATCTGGAAACTTGTCTAGCATCCTTTCCATTATAAAAACTCTATTAACATATTAATGAATTAATCTATATATAAAATTGCTAATTAAATATAGGTTGAATCAGATGACTACTGAGGTTCCATTTTCCCGCTATGAATAAATGTTCCTGGGATCATGTTATGAATGTATTTTTTGTATATCTTCCCTATTTTGAGACAAAGTGTCATCTAATATGCAGCTTCTCAAAAAGCTCAAAAAGAAGGAAACAACATTTAAATCTATCAATCTATAGGTTTACATATGTATATGCAAGATATTTACAGTGTAAACCACATCTCTTCAAAGGCATGACTCTGGTGGATAATGTGAGTATAAGGAAAACAGAAGGAATTGTGAATAGAGAACATGAAAATCTTAATGAATTAGGTGGGATTTGAGTTGATTTTTGAAAGAATCTGAAAAACTACAAAGTGAAGATGAAGAAGGAAAACATTCCTTTTATAAGGAATGATCAATGAAATGTTATGTAGTTGGAAGAAATGTTATGTAGTTAGAAGAAAAATAAGAAGGTTAGTACCACTGTATTGTAGAGTATATGAAGGGTATAAAGCCATAAGAAGACTGAAAATGTAGGAAAAGTTGCGCAATGGAAAATTTTAAAAGTCAAATACAAGATTTTCTTTTTTATATTCTGAAGGTCTGAGGAATACTTGGATTTATTGAATGTATGTGTATGCATGTATGTATGTACATATAAGGGGTTGAGGGAAATAGGGAGTTGCATAGTCAGACCTGTACCTTAAAAACATTATTAGTACATGAGTGAATAAGGAGTGGAGATGATACATGGATAAAAACCCGAAGATTATTTCAATAGTCCAAAAGAATGATGTTAAGGGATCACAGCTGTGTGAGTGAAGAGGACAAATGTGTACCTCTCTGTGTGTAATATGTACACATGTGTATATGTGTATGCAGATTTACATACAGATATACAACAATATATTACACATATAATATATATATATATATATATATATGTATATTTACATGCATCTGTGAAAATAAAAGTGAAAAGACTTGCTAAGAGATTAGCTAAGAAATGGTAAATACGCCAGTGACTAGTTGGACTGTGGCATCCACAAAAGAAATACAGAATTTTAAAAGTCCTTTGGGTAGGGGGGATAATTAGTTTTTTGGACATGATAAGTTTTAGCTGGGATCACAAAATCAATATTCCAAAAGGAAAGTTGGTATTGATTATAAAGTTCTGGGATATGATCATGGCATCCTTAGAAACTAATGAGTTCACTATGCAGAATAGTATAAAGATAGAAGTGAATCCCAGAAAAATCCTTGGGGGATATGCGTAGGTAGCATTCATGATATTATTATTCTGTGATATTATCCAGAAATACTTTTGTACAAAGCCAAAATATATTGTTTTCATAGCTGTATAAATAATATAAATTCACTTAACATAAAAAATTATCTTTGATGTCTCCCCCTATTTTCAACTTGAAAGGCAAGCCCCATTATTTGAAGAAGTTACTTAGTACTGACTTCATTTCAGAGTGATGGGGTAGCTGCTACTTAAAATTTTAATGCAATGTGTCTCTATTTTCTTTTGCTTAATTTGAGTAAAATATAGACATTCAATTTGACAATATGACACAAGATTCTAGTCTATTGAGAAGTTTTAGAAACATACTTCTTTTATTTAATGTTAGTTATTCCTTCTGGCTTTGAATTATCTTCACATTTGCTATTCATGAATTTGAGGTTTACCCAAGCCACTAGTAATATTTTAAAAATTGAACCATATAATGCATAATCTATTCCAGGTCACTTTAAGTATCAAAATGCAAGTATGATCAATTAATATTTATTAAGCATTCATTATGTGCTAGACACTCCTCTAAGTGCTTAGGATATAAAAGCAAAAAAAATCACTTCTGTTCTCAAGACGTTCACAGTCTAATGAGAAAGACAATATAGAAATGACTAAATTAAGAGAAGGTGTATAAAGGATATATAAAAATTATCATCACAGGTGTCTTTTAGAAGATAGGAATTTACCAAGGATTAGCAGAAAGAGAGGGTTTCTAGGAAGCAGAGTTCAGAAGAAGAAGAACTCTAAAAATGGGAGGTAGTCAGTAAAAAGGCTGTAATAGAAAGAGAATTTTATCCAAGGAAGAGAAAAGAGGTTAATGGTAGAGTATGGGGAGTGTGGCGTAAAGTATAAGAAAACTGGAAAGATGAGAAGGAGCCAAGTTAGAAAGGATTTTGAATGCCAGCATTTTTACAAATATGATAAATCTCAGCAATATATTTATCAAAGACAATTCCAAAATATTTGCAATGAGAAATGCCATCCACATCAAAAAACAAAAACAAAAAGGAAAAAAAAAGTTATGTAATCTTAATGAAGATCAAAGGAGTTTTTCACTGAATTCTTGTGAGATATTTATTGTTTTCTGTTTTTAATACCCTTCAGATGCAGGAAATCAGGAGTTGGTTAGGTTTCTGCTTCTTTTTGTTTATTTTATTTTGTATTTTTTAAAAATTTAATTTAGCACTTAGTGTTGTGCCAGAAAAATACTAGATGCCTTATAAATACCTATTCTGACTCCCCCTCCTTCTCTTGCTTTTCTCATATCTACATATGTAAAATACCAAATTTATATTAGATGCTATTCAAGGTCCTTTTAAGTTCTGAAATTCTACCTTTCTTCTAAGTATAATAATAATGATAATAATAATAATAATAATAATAATTATTATTATTATTATTATCATTTATGTAGTACTATATGGTTAACAAAGTATGATAAAATATTTCATTTCTATTCTTACAAGACACCTGAGAAGTAAGTGTTGTGATTATCTTCATTGTTCAAATGAGGAAGCTGAGGCACACATGTGTTAAAAGATTTGCTCAGGGTTATGCAGCTAGTAATGATCAGAAGTCAGCTTTGAACTCAGATAGGTCTTCCTAATTCAATGTCCAGTGTACTCTCCACTGTGCCACGTAGCTACCATTAAGGTAAAATAGATCATTACATTGCCTCTTTTATAATTCTTATTTATTATAAGTTTGCTGCATTTAGAACCACATGCATTAATTTCATCCACTAAGTAAGTAGTAGGCTGAATTAGGCATAGAATGGGAGATAATTGCTCCTGTGTTCTATCATTCACTCATTTGGCAATTTTCTATTTCATACATTTACATTGTTGGGGGAGATTGGTGAAGTCAAAGAACACAGGCATTCACAGCATTTTTCAGCACAGACATTGAGAAACTACAGAGCTGACAAGTTATCTCAAAAGATTTTGACATGAGAATCATTGTATATAAATAAACTGTACCATATTTAGTCTTTTATGACTAGAAATAGATTTGAAAGACTATAGCATGTTTTCCCTGACAACATCCTTGACTTCTTATCTTTAAGTTTATAAATCACAAAGGAATTTGACAGTTAAAATATTAAATGACTGGTTTAGAATGTTAAAGTGGAAAATTCAAATTCTTGAAATTTTAACAAGATGATAAATATAAAAAATTACTATAATTTAGTGGGAAAATTTTGTCCACTTTGAGAAACTTCCAGCTTAAATCAAGAAATAAATAGGGCTTGGTATTGTTTGCCATTACTACTTTGATCCTTCAATTTTACAATAAAATTGTGATTTTCTAAAATGGTATGCATGTGGTTTTATGCATATATTTATAAACACACACAAGCATATATATAATATATATATATATATACAAACATATATATTTTCTATATGCTTATAAAGGATGAATAAGTGGTAAGTAAACATAGTACTGGTTCTAGAAGCTTTCTTCTTTCTGAATTCAAATTTGGCCTCACAGATTTGTTAAGTTATGATCTTTGGCAAATAACCAAACACTATTTGCCTTAGTTACTCATCTGTAAAATGAGCTGGAGAGAGAAATAGCAAACCATTCCAGTATATGTTTCAAGATAACCCCAAATGGGGAAAAAAATAATTGCATACTACTGAAAAGCATACATATATCTATATGTGTCAGTATGGGTATGCATATATGTTAGTATAAATGTATATATGCATCTGTGCCAATCTCTTCAATTTCTGATTCTCCTCTAAGTATTCCTATTGTCAGTAGGCATAAAGGTATGTTGAAGTGAAACTAAATTAAATAAATAATTTTCCCTTCTCTACAGAATGATTAGGTTAGTTCATAAATCCACCAATAATACATCATTGAATAATTTTTCACACATCACATTTGTAAATATCCTTTTCTGTTCCATTAGTCAGTCTAATAGGCATGAGATGATGATTCAAAATTGTTCTAATTTGAATTTCACTTGTCAATAATAAAATAGTTTTTTTCAATATGGCTATAATTAGCTTTGATTATTTCATCTGAAAAGTGTTTATATAATTAGCCAACCCAACTGAGTAATATTTCATATTTATATAAATTTGATTCAGTTCATAATTTTCATACTACTTCCCTCCATCTTTTTCCCCCATTTATTATAGTGTCTTTCCTTTTACCCTTCCCCTCCTCAAATGTTTTACTTCTAACTACCCCCTTCCTCAATCTGCTCTCCCTTTAATTTCGCCAATCTTTCTTTTAATCCCTTTCCCTTTCTACTTTCCTGTGGGGTAAGATAGATTTTTTTTATGTCCAATTGAGTGTGTATGCTAGTCTCTCTTTAAGCCAAATTTGATGAGAGTAAAGTTCACTTATTACCCCTCCAGTCCCCTTCCCCTCTAATTTAATAGCTTTCTACCTCTTTTATGACATAATTTGCTCCATTCTATGTTTCTTGTCCCTTTTCATTCTTTCCTTTTTCTCTCAACTCTTAATTTTATTTTAAAATATCTTCATTTCATATTCAAATTATGTCTGCATCCTCTGTTTATAAATGTTCCTTTTAACTGTCCTAATAATGAGAAAGTTTTTATGAATTAGGAGTATTATTTTTACATGTAATATAAACAGTTTAACCTTATCATGTACCTTATTTCCCTTTCCTCTTTAGTCTCTTATGTAGGTTCAATTGTTTATTCAGGTCTTTCATCAACAATGGTTGAAAATATTTTTCCCAATTATTATCAATATTTTTCCTGAAGGATTGTATTCAGATTTTCTGGCAAGGTGATTTTTGTGTTTATAATTCCAGCTCATTTGCCCTCTAGAATATTTTATTCTATGGCCTCCAATAATTTAAGGTTAAAATTACTAAATCTTCTATTATCTTGACTGTTGCTCCATGACACTTAAATTATTTCTTGACTGCTTATATTATTCTCTCCTTGATCTGGGAGCTCAAGAAATTGAATATAATATTCCTTGAAGTTTTCATTTGGGAATCTTCATCAAGGGGTGATTAATGCACTATTTTAATTTTTAATTTACTCTTTGTTGTGGAATATCAGGGCAATTGTCCTTGATTTTTTATAAATTTATTTATTATCATCCATATGCAAATGTATATTTTAAGTTGCAAAATTTCCTTCCACCCTTCCTTCCCACCCCCATCTCCTCAGTGCTGAGAGTCAGGTTAGCATTGAACATACATATTTTGATGAATATGTTTGCAGATTATTAATTTTTGATATGAAGTATTAGGATTAAGGGAAAGTTATATCAGAAAAAATATTTATAAAGTGTTCATCAGATTCTGAAGGATTGCTTTTGTTGTCTGTGTTTTGTTTTGTTTGTTTTCCTTCCTCTTGATGGGGATAACATAGTTCACACAGATGTCCTAGCTCTCTGAACTGCTGAGGAGGTGCTTCCATCAAGGTTGTTCATCTCACAATGTTATTGTTGATGTGTACAATTGTCTTTTGTTTCTATACCCTTAACTCAGCATTACACCGGGTAAATCATTCCATGCTTCTCTAGAGTCCAACCATTTATGGTTTCTTATAGGACAGTAGTCTTATTTAGTATTCATGTACCATGACTTGTTTAGTCATTCCCCAGTTGATGAGCATACCCTCAAATTCTATGTCTTTGCCACTACAGAAAGAGTTGTTATGTATATTTTGGAATATGAAGGACTATTCAATTTTTTAAAAATAATTTCTTCTGTATATAGATCTAGAATTGGAATGGCTTAGTCAAAGGATATGAACAATTTTATTGCTATATGGGAATAGTTCCATATCAGGTCACAACTCTACCAGCAATGCATCAAAGTCCCAATTGTCCCACAACCACTCCAACATTGATCATCTTCCCTTATTTTCATCTGGGCTAATCTAATAGATGTGAGATGATAACTCATTGCTGTTTGAATTTGCATTTCTCTATTCAATAATGATTGGTAGTATTTTTTCATATGATTATATATATACATGTATATAGCTTTAATTTCTTCATTTGAAAACTGTTCTTTCATATCCTTTCACAATTTACAAATTGGGTAATGACTTGTGATCTGATAAATTTGATGCAATTCTCTATGTATTTTAGAAATGAGACCTTTATCTAAACTCCTAGTTGTGAAGATTGTTTCCCAGATTTCTGCTTTCCTTCTAATTTTGGCAGCATTGCTTTTATCGGTGCAAAACCTTTTTTTAATTTGACATAGTCAAAATCATTTATTTTGCAGTTTATAATGTGCTCTAATTCATGTTTGGTTATAAATTTATCCCCTATCCATAGATCTGATAGAGTATTTCTTGGTCCATTAATTTATCGATGGAATTGCTCTTTATGTTTAAATCCTGTACCCATATTGATCCTATTTTGGTATAGGTGTGATATGTGGCTCTATGCCAAGTTTTCACCATACTATTTTCCAGTTTTCCCAACAACATTTTTCATATAGTGTCTTTATCCCAGAAGCTGATATCTTTGAGCTTGTCAAATAGTAGATTGCTATAGTCATTTATTTTGACTTCTTTTGAACCTATCCTAATCCACTGATCCTTTACTCAATTTCTTACTTAGTACCAGACAGTTTTGGTGACTGATACTTCATAGTATAATTTTAGATCTGGAAGAGAGCTAGGGTACTTTCTTTTACATTTTTTCCATCTTTTCCCTTGTTATTCTTGCTATGTTATTGCTCCAGATGAATTCTGTTACTATTTTTTTCTAGCTGGGTAGTTATTTGGTTGTTTGCTATGACACAGAATAAGTAATCTAATTTCTGTAGAATAAGCAATTTAATTTGGGTAGAAGATAATTTCTTGGTGACTTTTAGGTAGCATAATAATTTTTAAATTTTCTCTCCCTCATCTATTTTCAAAGTCTCATATTTCCAATGAGATATTTCACATTATCTCATTTTTTCATTCTTATGAATGTTCTATTTTTTCTTGGGTTCATATAAAGTGGTACCTTCCATTTAATCAGTTCTAATTTTTAAGAAATTATATATATATATATATACATATATATGTATATATATATGTATATGTATATTTCAGTGAGTTTATATGCTGCCTTTTCAATTTGATCAGTTTTACTTTTAAGGTTTTTTTTTTCTTCAGGTAATTTTTTTGCATCTTTCTCCATTTGACCAATATGCATTTCATATCATTCTTCTCATTATTGACTTTTCGTATGTCTTTTACCATTAAGTCTAGTCTCTTTCTTATGTTGTTATTTTCTTCAGTACTTTTTGTCTTCTTTACCAAATTCTTAACTCATTTTTCATGATTTTCTCTTATCACTGCCATTTATCTCCCCAATTTGTCCTCTAACTTTCTTACTTTATATTTAAATTTTTTTGAGCTCTTCATTTTTTCTTGTAAGTTTTGAATTGTAGGAGTTTTGAATTTGTTGTCTTCTTCTGAGTAATTTCATCCTCCTTGTCACATAGCAAGTTTTTCCTGTTCAGATTGTTTTCAATTTTTTTGCTCATTTTCCCAGTCTATTGTTCTATTTTAATTTTTCTTAATGTAGGGCTTTACTTCCAGGGTGAAGGAAACACTGTGCCAAATTTCTGGGATGATTTCAAGATATTCCCAGGGATCTATAAGTTTTTGGTTGATGGTATGATTTAAGGAGACATCTTTACTACTTCACTGTCCTGTTCTCTGGTCTGTGAATGATCTAGAAGTATAAGGATGGCCCCTATTTCCCCATGGCCAATCCTCCTCCTCACTCTGGGACTGCCACCCAAGAATGTGACACAGATCTGTGAATGGGCAAACTTCTATGTAGTAAAGAGACTCCTATTTTTTTGACAAGTTGTTTTATGTCCCCTTTACTGTCTTTAAACTGAGAGCTCTTGAAGCTATTACTGCCACTGATGCTTAAGTCATCCTGAGACCTGCTCCTGGTATGCTGAGACCTGATCTGCTCTGCCAAGGCCTGTGCTGGTTTATACTCTTCTCTCACCCTGATGCAATAGATCTTTCGTGTTGAAAGTTTTCTTGCACTGGAAAAAATTTTCCCTCTGCCTTCATGTGGGTTCTGAAACACTAGAACTTGTTTAGAGTCATTATTTTAAGATATTTGGAAGAGTTTGGAGAAGAGTTCAGAAGACTCCCTGTCTTTACTCCATCATCTTGACCCCCACTTCTATTATTCTAATTTGTGCCTCTTATAAGTACACTGACCTTTCTGTTTGTCCCAAGCTTTTAAAACTCCTCTAAAAAACTCTAACATATCCAAGTCTATTAACACACTGACCTGAGATATAAAATTTGACCTCCAAATAATACAACTACTTTTCAATATGCCTTCTATAGAAAATAACTTCATGCAGAGGGAATGGCATTAATGATAAAATGTCAGATTTGTGGTTACAATAGTGAATTTTGAAATCCTTGATAAAATGAAATCATCCTCTCTACACATACTGAAGACCAGTTTATCACAGAGAGTTTCCAGGCAAGGATGAGGCACCATATCAATGAAATGAATTTATTCTTGTGAAACATTCTCTTTACATGGTAAAAATGTTTGTAAACACATAAATATCAAATACCATTAGATGCAGCATCTCCATATGGCATAAAAGGTTTCTGGAACAATTAATTTCAGAAAAAATAGAATTTTACATATCTTAATTTGAAGAAAATGAAAATAGAAAAATAATTTTGGAGAAATTTCAATGGAAAATCTGATAGTCATAAAGTTATTCTATTTATTGCACATTTCATTCATTAGAATAAACATTAGGAAATGATTATATTTTAGGAACTGATAGAGGCATAGATGAATGAGTCAGTATTTTCCAGTGAGGAGCTATTCAGGAATGGAAATGATGAATACATTTAATACCATTAAATTTAATTTTATGACAAAATGCAAGATAATACCTAAGGGAGTTCTGAGGAAGCAAACTTCTTTTCAATGAGAGGAGAGAAGGCTTCTAGAGTCATTGACAATTGGGTGAACCATGAAGAAATGGTCTTCCATAGAAGAAGGTGGTTGGTAGAGAGACATGAGAGACATTCCAGATAGAGGAAATGTTATGAGCAAAGGAGGATAGGTATCAAACTCCTGGACTTGTCAGAGAAATTGAAGTAATCTGGTTCCACTGGATTATAAAATGTAGTAAAGGGATTATCATTAGATGTTAAAAGGAAAAGTTTTTTGAGGTATATTATGAAAGTTCTTGAATGTCTTTTGAATTAACTCTTTTAAAGTATTTTGAATTGTAAAGAAACAATATTGGCTTTCTATGCACTTGTTTCCAATGTGCTTTCCCTCCTTCCCCAGCATTTGTTTTCTGACTCTTTTTTAATCTTCTCATTAATTGATAGTGTTTCCTTCTAGCATTATTCTCTGCTTGCTTTAACATAACTATAATGTAATCTTCATTCCCACAAGTATCTAAAGATGATAGATAGATAAATAGGTAGCTAATTAGATACCATTCCTCATCCTATCTTTAGTTGAAGTAAGGGGAACGCCCCCCCCCCCCATTAGCAAAGGCAAATTGTCTAGTTGTAGAATTTCAGGCTTCTTTAAGAAAGAAAAAAGAGAATGATAGTTTGAAAAAGAGGTACTTTTTTGAAGCCTTCAAAATCATGTTATTGATTTGGACATTTTTATTTTATTTTATTTTATTTTATTCTATACTATTTTAATGTATTTTATTTTAGACAATGGGGTTAAGTGACTTGCCAAAGGCACAGAGCTAGGCAATTATTAAGTGTTTGAATTCAGATTTGAATTCAGATCCTCCTGACTCTAAGGCTCCACCTTGCTGCCTTCAGTACATCTTCTTTATTCTTTGCTTAAGTTCAACTTGAGTTCCAGTTGTTGCCAGAATGTCAAACACTTTATTTTTCCAATCTGGAGCCTTAGCTTTCTCTCTTAACATTGAGAAAGTAAAATATTTCCACATTGCTATTTCTTTTTCTTGGTCCATTACTTCATCTTCAATTAATTTTGCCCTTCTAAAGGTACTCAGTGGAATATGGTACTAACCTGGACTTAATTTGTGATCTCTTCTTTCCCTGACCTTTAATAGTGACTGAGGAGGCAAATTAGTTGGGAACTTTAAAAAGCCAAGTGAATAAAATGAGTTGTTTTTCTTCTTTTTTTTTCTATTTTTCCCTCAGCAAGTAAGCAAGTATCCCATAGAGACCAAGGCTTGCTCCATGTCTAGAACGCTCCAAAATGCCCAAATCCCAAAAAAGAATTTCTCATTCTTTTAACCCTTTATTTGTTTTTAAACAGACTCCTCTAGGTTTATGTTATTATAATACCTTTCCACAGAACACACAAAACCAAAGTTACAATTTCTACCTTTAACCTATAGACCTAAAACTCAAAGCTTATTTTCTCCCTATTTTGTCTCTCTGCCTCACATTTTTACTGTATTTTATTCCTTTAAAAAGCATATTATAAAATGCCATTCTTATTGAAAAGTTGAGGATGTGGGGCATCTGTTGGTAGAGTGTCTAGAGCACCAGTAGTGAATTCAGGAGGCCCTGAGTTCAAATCCAATCTCAGAGTTGATAATTACCTAGTTATGTTACCTTGGTCAAGTCTCTTAACCCCACTACTTTCCAAAAGCCCCCCCCAAAAGAAAAAAAACCAAAAAGAAATGTTTATGAAGATCATGAGAGTTTAACTAACATGTAATTTGAGAGGAGACAAATGAGACAGACTATGAATATCTAAGTAAATTGAGGAGGTCAGGTAGGAATTAACATAGTATAATTCTCAGAGACTACATCTCAGCAATTTTATCTTTTTGGAACCTGTTTAGTGAACGTTGTTTGATTCATTTTGAATGGTTTGGGCTCATTTTGAGACAATGTGACTGATCATAATTAATCTTGGATCTAGAAACTAAATTCCCTGGAAATGAAGGTAAGCCAGATTTTCACTATCCCTTCCATACTTCATCAGAATTCTTCATATTCTAAAACACAGAATGTTAGTCTATCATTCATTTCTCAGCTGATTTAGTGAATTAAATAATCTTCACAATTCTAGGAAAGCTGATGGTTTGAAAGAACATGCATTGTAATAGCTCACAAATTGTTTGTTTTTTAAGCAGCTAAAGGCTTTTATTTAACTTGTTCCAAGGTTAAGAAAAACATTGTGCAATGTGTATTTGCATGTATTTTCAGGAATATAATCCTGGAATAAATCATTGCATATCTATGGAGTGCAGATGGGACTTCTGGCTTCAAACAGATCTTCAAAAAGCTTTTGTGGAAATAAATAAATTGTACTTATTTCACATATTTTTGTTTCATATGTTCAATTTAGTGAAAATAGTAGCAAAACACAATTAAGACGTATGACTTAAGGTTTCTGTAGTCATTGCTCAAATAAATTCAACTAACACATTTAATAAACTCAATCAAGGAAATATGCATATTCTTTCAAGTTCCTAAAATTAAAAGAAATTTTCATAACATATTTCCTAATCTTTTGTCATTTACAAAGGACAAGTTTATATATTATCAACTCAAAGAGAAATGAAGTTATTTTTATCAGTTTTATTAAATTATTTTATTATTTATTAAGTTCTAGAACCTAGAACTAGATAAAATAGGTCGATTTTTTCATGCCCTGTTTAGATGGTTATTGCAACACATAAGTAATGCCAAGACTAACTGAAAAAGATATTTTAACAAAAAAGAAAAACAATTCAGAAAGGGGACTTGAAACTATGAAAACCACATAAAGAGAGGGCACATGGAAATTAAATAATAGGGGCAGCTAGGTGATGCAGTGGATAAAGCACTAGCCCTGAAGTCAGGAGTACCTGAGTTGAAATCCAGACTCAGACACTTGATAATTACCTAACTGTGAGGCCTTGGGCAAGCCACTTAACCCCATTTGCCTTGCAAAACCTTAAAAATATTAAATAATAGCACATACATTCAAGTTTATGAGAAATTACCCAATGGAAGAGAATTGATCTTATACCTTTGTGTAATGAATGGGATGTTGGAATGTGTGTCAGGAAGCACTGGGTTCAGTTTCCATTTTGGGCTCAATATAATTCTAACAAATAAGTAAGCAACTTTCAGCAGTTCAGAGACCTAGGACAACTGTATTAGACTGGTTATGGACAGTGTTATCACCATGCAGAGGAAGAAAAACAAAATAAAACAGAAAAAAATCCTTCAGAATCTGATGAACATTTTATAAAAACTCTTAAAGATTTCTTTCTCTTAATCCTAATTCCTCATACCAAAAATGACTATTCTATAAACATGTGTATCAAAAATATGTATGTACAGTGCTAACCTGTTTGCCCCTGAGGGTAAGGAGGTGGGAAGATGGCATGGAAGGAAATTTTGTAACTTAAAAATATACATGTGCACATGGATGAAAAAATAAATAATAATTTAAAAATATAATTGAGCAGAAGTAGAATTGTCTTCCTCTGGATGTAGTGAGCTCCCCATCTCTGGAGGTCTTCAAGGATAAATTGAATAAACAAGGATGCTGTAGAAAGGATCACATTTCATATATATATATATATATATATATACATATATGTGTTGAAACAAATGGCATTTGATATACCTTCAATATCTGAGTTTCTATGAATTAAATGATAAATATGATCAGGTTTTCAAGTGATGAAACTGATGACCCCATGTCATGATTATTGGCCAGTCATTTTACAAGAATTTGAACAAAATATTGGCAATGGTGTTTACAAATAAGTTCAAAAAATCTTTTAAAAAGTGAATAAATGTGTAATTACTAAGTTACGTAAAAGGAATTTTTGTCTTTATATTAAGGCAGCAGAATGAAAAAGAAAATATTTGGTCAATAGAGCCAGTTCTGATATAGTTTCTCCTTAGGAGATTATTGAAATTATTAGATACATAGGAATGTGTGCCATTTCTCTCAGGGCACTAGTTCAATAATATTTAATGCAGGTCAGTAGTCATAAGTTTAAAAAATTAGTTACCAAGGCAAAATTATAATTTCCCATTATGCAAACACAGGATAGCACTACTATTCATAGGTACCAGAAAAACTGATTGGAAGGAACTCTTCAAGTACTTCAAGAAATAAAACTAAAAAGTCTAGCAGATGCAGATGATTTGTTTTAAGGATATTTGGAATGTTCAGGTGAAAAAGAAATGTAATATGTGGAGAAGTGAAAATGGAGGTTGGTATTCTAGATATAATACTTATCCAGAAGTCTAAACTGGTATGAAATTGAAGGAAGGTGGTTTATATAGAGTAGTTATAACTAGTTAAATTTAGATATAGGTTGGAGAAACTGTAAACTTTGACATAATTCCCAGGCCTTTGCTACTTGAATCTAACTCAATTTCTAAGAGATTCTCTCTACCTCACCTACCTAGGCAATTCTTATGATATTGCCACCAGTCAAGAAGGTTCCACTCATTCTGAATAAACTGAATATCTCTATATAACCTTTTATCATCCTATAATTTCTTTTCATAGTTATTGTTTTCTAACTTTCTTAATTTACTTACACATTACTAAAATATTATTATTTAAGAGTATACATAATACTCCCTCCCCCCAAAAAATATTAAACCTCATGCGAAATAAAGTAAAAGAAAGAGGAAAAAATAGCATCTCAGTTTGTGTTCTGATACCATCAGCTCTGTCTCAGGTGAATCACATTCTTTATCATAAGTCCATCTAGAAGTTACTTCCATGTTTCTCCACTGTTGCTGTTGTTGATTGTAATTCCTTCCGTCCATTCCTTCCCACTACCATCATATTTTCATACTCCTTTCACTCTGTCCCTCTTCAAAAATGTGCTTTGGGGAAGCCGAGTGGCACAGCAGCCAGAGCACTGGCCCTGGGCCCAAGAGGCCCCAAGTCTACATCCCAACCCAGAAACCCAGCAACCACCCAGCCGCATGGTCCTGGACAGGCCTCCCAATTCCACCACCTTGCAAAAAGTAAAACAGAAAATGTGTTTCTATGATCTACCCTCTCCTCTATCACCCTCATCCCCCTCCCCCTACTCCTGTCCCCCTTCTCTCTTTTTTCTTTTAGATGTCTGTACCCTATTGATTGTGTATGCTGTTTACTCTCTGAGAGGCTTCCTCCTCCCCTTCATTCCCCCTAACCTTCCCCCCTTCCATACCATTGCAAAAGCTACATGAAATATCTTTTACATGAGATATCTTAGTCTTTTCTACCTCTCCTTTCTCTTACTCCCAGTACATTTCATTTTCACCCATTGACTCCATTTTTTACAATATGTTATATCTTCAAATTCAGCTCTCTCCTGTACCTCATCTATAAAAGCTTCTTCTATCTGTTCTATAAGAGTATTATCAGTATCATTGTTCCATGCAGAATATACACATTTCATCATCATTAATTTCTTCATAATTTATCCTTCTCATCCACCCTCTCCATGCTTCACTTGAGCCCTCTATTTGAAGATTTAACCTTCTTTTCAGCTCTGATCATTTCAATAGGAACATTTGAAATTCCCATGTCATTGAAAGTCCATCATTTCCCTTGGAAGAGGATGTTCAGTTTTGCTGGTTAGTTGATTCTTGGGTTGCATTCCAAGTTCTTTTGTCTTCCAGAATATTATATTCCAAACCCTATAAGCCCTTAATATGGATAGCTAAGTCCTGGATAATCCTAACTGTAGCTCCACAATATTTGAATTATTTCCTTCTTGTTGCTAGAAATATTTTCTCTTTAACTTTGGAGATCAGGAACTTGATTACAGCATTCCTGGGGAGTGGGCTTTGTTGTATCACTTTCAGGATGACATCAGTGAATTCTCTCAATTTCTATTTTACCCTCTGCTTCTAGGACATCTGGGCAATTTTCCTGTAGAAATTCTTTAAAAATGAGGTCAAGGCAGTTTTCCTGATCATGACTTTAAGGTAGTCCAATAATTTTTAAATTACCTTTCCTGGATCTGCTTTCCAGATCAGTTGTTTATTCAATGAGATATTTCAAATTTTCTTCTAGTTTTTCATTCTTTTGATGTTGAATTATTGTGTCTTGAATTTTCACAAAGTCATCAGCTTCTTTTAGCTCCATTCTACATCTGAAGGATTTATTTTCCTCAGAGAGTTTTATTATCTCCTTTTCTATCTGACCAATTCTGCTTTTTAAAACATTTTTCCCCTGAATAACTTTTTTTAACTGTTTTATCCATTTTACCCAAACTGGTTTTTAGGATATTTTCTTCAGCATTTTTGGCTCTCCTTGACCAAGCTGCAGACTTTTTTTTCATGTTTTTCCTGCATCTCTCTCATTTCTTTTTCCAATTTTTCTTCTACCTCCCTTACTTGATTTTCAAAATATTTTTTGAGCTCTGTCATAGCCTGAGTTCAACTTCTATAATTCTTGGAGCTGTTAGATGCAGAAGCTTGGGCTTTCTCATTTTCAGATTGTATATTTTGGTCCTCCATGGGACACTGTGACCAGGATCTGATTGTTGTCACAAACCCAGAGTCCTGTCCCAGGAACAAAGGACAGACCTTGACACTCTCCCCCCACTCCCTCATTTTATGTGGGCTGAGACCTGGGGGAACAGCTTTCAGGTGGCTCCTGCTAGGTGGCTCCACAAACCTGCTTCCATTTCCTGGGATCTGGGCTGCACTGAGGGCAGTGTGTCCACTGAAGAGGGCTCTGTTGGCCTGGACTTCATGCTCACTCTGACAGAGTTCATCTTGCTGATATTCCAGTTTGTACTCACTGCTCCCTGGGATGGCAGGTCAGGAAACTGCTTCTGCTGCCAGGAACTGGGGCTCCCAGTTGCCCTGGGGCTGTTTCAGGAAGGCTGAAGCTCCTTAGCTTCAGTGGGCTGCCACCCCCTTCAAACCTGTGGAACATAGCCTTCCCACTATTTTCCAGGTTACCTTGGGCTAGAGAATTGCCTCAATGGATCTTTCTGTGGGTTCTGTGTCTCAAAAATATAGCTAGAGTTTTAATTTTGAAGTTTTTGAAATATTTTGGAAGGCATATCTAAGAGAGGTTGTTGTCCTGCCTCCATCTTGGCTCTGCCCCTGCATTCTGCATTTTCTAATGATAACTTAACATTTTATTTTCCCTTTGTCTCATGATTTCTTTTCATGTTATTCATCTTTTCTAAAACCTCTACCAATTCAGGTTGTTTCTAGATTATCACCCTTGTACTTGATTCCTTCGTCTCCCTTGTTTTTCTTCTTTTGGTTATAGTTTTCTCTACATTTGAATGCATTGGTTCCTTTATACTATCATAGCTCATGGCTTGCCATGTCCTATTGTTAAAATACTCCAATCTTCTATCAGTTTTGTTCCTATTCCAATGGTAGAGAACAGAGTTGAAGATCATGAAATTATAATCACTTGTTTTACTCCAAATTTGTGATACATCTTGAAAAGAGGGCTATTATTAGAGGAAGATGTACCTCATTAGTTAATTCACCATTTTATCCAGCAAAAATCATTGATAACATTTTTTATACCTCTACTGACATCCCATGTCACTCTACCCCTATTCTCTCTGTTGAGAATTTGGTTTAAATGTAAACAAAGAAGAAATAAGGTCATTTTATTTTGGACAAATTTAACAGTTAGATTTTTAAAAAATGACACTATATATAGCATTGAAAAATATTTGCAGGAGAAACTAGAAATTTCAAAATTACTATATATATTTACTAAATGGGGCTGCTAAGATATACATATTTCTCAATGGGATATGAACATTTTATACAAAGTTTCCATTTTTCCTTCACAAATATATTGTAAATAAACATAAAAAGAAACAAATCAAATGCCAATTTTACAGACTATAATTTGATACAAAAAGGGTAATCAGTTCATGGAGAACATGTCAAATACAGAAAACAAAGTGGAGACTTTAGATGATGTACTAAGTAATGAATATGTCAAAGGTGAAACATGAGGATTTTGTAAGTCATCCTTTAGAAGATAAGATTTTAGTTGGGATTTAAAGGAAATCAAAGAAGCCATTAGAAAAAAAATGATAGGGAACAACATTCCAAGATATGAGGAACAGCAAAAGAAAATTTATTGAGCCAAGATTTTGAATGTCTTGTTTGTGGAACAGGCTCATGTCATGGGATTGAACAATATATGGAAGCAAATAAGGTCTGAAAACACTGGCCAAAAATTGTCTTGGGACAGTTACCAAATCTTCCTTATGAGCTACACTTACATAAATTTATATGAACATAGAAATCTTACCAGAGCGGCAGGAATTTAATCATTTAAAAATCTATTTGTTCTAGCACATATAAGTTAATATATCCTTGTGTTAAATAAGTAACTTGAAAAAGATTGTGGTCAAATAATTTTTCATCTCTTTTGATCCTTCTTTTGAATATATTACAAACTAAATATATACCAATTAAGTTTTTCCTTTCCTCTTTAATGAAATCTTTCATCATGCTAATTGACATGCTTTTAAATGAAAAGTCTATCTAACCTAAAAATTCCCAGGAAGCTATAAGTTCCATTTTCATTCTAATAAAGATAACTTTATATAAAATATGAAGAAGTAACCCATATCATTTTCTTTCTTACCTGTAATCTATTTCTGAAATTGAAATTCTCTCTCTCTCTCTCTCTCTCTCTCTCTCTCTCTCTCTCTCTCTCTCCATTTGTTTTTCCCTCCTCTGAGGCCTATCATCAAATCATCTCTATTATTGTCTCTAGAAAGGAAATATTATTGTAGCTCACTTTCTTAGATTAATAATCCCAGTGATATCACAAATCAAAGACTCTTGCCCTGGGTATCTCTACTGTATATGTATGTTCTCCCTCATTAAAAAATATGTTTCATGGTGGGGGGAGGAATTATTTATCTTGTATTTATATCCTGAGCTCACTGCATACAGTTAAATGGAACTAAATAGTTAATGATTTTTCCCCAACAGTAAACATAATCTGGTCAAGAATGAATTGATTTTTAGTGTGTTTTTATGTTTACATTTTTATTTATTTACACATTACTAAAATAGTCTTGTTCTAATAGTAATCAAAATGCCCCTCCCCCACAAAAATAGAACAACCTCATAAAAATGAAATAAAGAGAAATAAAATGATATATCAGTCTGTGTACAGATACATCAGCTCTGTCTCTAGTGTGGATAACATACTTTTTATCATAAGTCCATAAGTTAAGTTGCTTCCATTTTTTTTCTCATAGTTGCTATTGTTGATTGTATTTCCCTCTATCTAGTCCTCCCCACTCCCATTTATTATATTTTTTCTCTCCTTTTATTTTGTCCCTCCACAAAAGTATGCTATGGGACAGCTGAGTGGCATAGCAGAGTTCTGGCCCTGGAGCCAGGTGGATCCAAAGCCACAAATCTAAACTGAGACACCTAAGAGACACCCAGTTGTGTGGTCCTGGGCAGGTTCCCCAATTCACCACTATACCAAAAAAAAAAGCGTGTTGTATCTGACTACATTCTCCCATAAACTACCCTCTCCTCTATTATATGCACCACCCTTCCTGTCCCCTTTCTTCCATCCCCTTCCTCTCCTTTTTCCTCTGGGGTAAGATATTATATATCCTATTAATTGTATATTTGTTTTCTCTCTGAGTTATTTCCAATGAGAGTAAAGATTCACTCATTATCCCTCACCTTATTCCCTTTCAGTCTATTGCAAAAGTATTTTTTTCTTGACTCTTTTACATAAAACATCTTAGCCCATTCAACCTCTCCTTTCCCTTTCTCTAGTGCATCCCTTTTTCATCCATTAACTCCATTTTTATAATTTGTTATACATTTATATTCAGCTCTCACCTGTGCCTTTTCTAAATATGCTCCTCTTAACTGCATTAATGATTGAGATGGTTCATATGAGTTATCAGTATCATCTTTCCATGTAGGTATACAAGCAGTTCAACATCATTTAATTCTGCATAATATATGGTTCTCATCCATTCTCTCTATGCTTCACATGAGTAGTGTACTTGGAAATGAAACTTTCTGTTCAGCTCTGGTCATTTCAGCAGGAAAGTTTGAAATTCCCCTATTTCATCGAATGTCCATCTTTTCCCCCAAAGAAGATATTCAGTTTGGTGGGCTAGTTGATTGTCAGCTGCATTTTTTAAAAAAATTATTTATTTCCACCATATGCACATATATATTTTTAAGTTATAAAAGTTCCTTCTACCCTTCCTTTCTAGTCTTCTTCCCTCAGTGGCAAATGAAGACAGATTAGCATTACACATATATATATTTTGATAAACATATTTATAGATTAGTTAATTTCAGGATGAGGAATAAGGATGAAGGGAAAGAAATGCATATGAGACAATTGTTGTAAAGTGTTCATGGGATTCTGAAGGGTTGTTTTGTGTGTGCGTGTGTGTGTGTGTATGTGTGTGTGTGCATGTGTGTGTGTGTGTGTGTGTGTGTGTTGTTTTGCCTTTCTTCCTCTGAATGGGGATAATAATATAGTCCATAGCTGATCTAACAGTCATACAAAATCTCTGAACTGCTGAGAGGAGGTACTTCCATGAAGGTTGCTTATCTCACAATGTTGTTGTTGATGTGTACAATTTTCTCTTGGTTCTGCTCCTTTGCCTCAGAATCAGATCCCATAAGGCATTCCATGCTTCTCTACAGTCCAATCATTTATGGTTTCTGATAGAACATTAGTATAACATAGTATTCATGCACCATAACTTGTTTAGTCATTCCCCAATTAATGGGTATCACCTTAATTTCCAATTCTTTGCCACTACTAAAAAGAGCTGCTTTAAATATTTTGGAACATGTAGGACTTTTCCCATTTTTACAATTTCTTCTGGATATAGTCCTAAAATTGGAATGGCTGGATCAAAGGGTATGAATAGTTTTATTGCTCTTTGGGCATAGTTCTATATTGCTTTCTGGACTCCACCAGCAATGTATCAATCTCCCAATCCTTACACAACATCTCAACATTGATCATCTTCACTTTTTCTCATCTCTGTTTTAATTTGCATTTTTGTAATTAATGGGGATTTGGAACATTTTTTCATATGTTTTATATATGTGTGTGTGTGTGTGTGTGTGTGTGTGTACAGTTTCAATTTATTCATTTGAAAACTATCCATTCATATCCTTTGACCATTTATCAATTATGGAATCACATGTGACCATATAAATTTGATGCAATTTTCTGTGTATTTTAGAAATGAGACCTTTATCAGAACTCCTTGTGAAGATTGTTTCCCAACTTTCTGCTTTCCTCCTAATTTTGGCATCATTGATTTTATTAGTGCATTTTTTAAAAATTTAATACAGTCAAGTCATTCATTTTGAAGTTTATAATATACTTTAATTCTTTTTCCATAAATCAGATACATAGATTATTTTTTGGTCTTTATGTTTGAACCCTATATTCATTTTTACTTTATTTTGGTATAGAGGTGTGAGATGTAGATCTAGGCCTAGTTTTTACCATACTATTTTCCAGTTTTCCCAACAATTTTTGTCAAATAGTAAGTTCTTATCCCAGAGACTGATGTCTTTGGGCATGTCAAATAGGAGATTGAGGTAGTCATTTACTGCAGTTTCTTTTGAACCTATCCTAATCCACTGATCCATAATTCTATTTATTAATCAGTACTCGACAGTTTTGATGGCTGCTGCTGCTTTATACTATAGTTTAAGATCTGGTAAAACTAAGCCACCTTTCATTACATTTTTTTTCTCATCAGTTCCCTTGCTATTCTTGCACTTTTGTTGCTCCAGATGAATTTTGTTATTATATACTGATCCTTCCTACCTGTGGTCAATTAACATTGCCTCTGCTTATTTAACTTGATTTTATTTGCATAAATTTTTATAACCTTACTTATATTACTTCTGAGTTTTTTAAGGCAGGTATACCACAAGGTATTTTACTTCTGTCTAGAGTTATTTTAAATGGGCTATTTTTTACTCTCTTTCTTGTTGAATTTTCTTTGTGAAATAGGAAATTTTAATGAATTATGTAGATTTACTTCATATCTTGCAATGTTGTTAAAATTATTATTTTAAATTAATTATTAATTGAGTTTTTTGCATTTTCCAAGTATGTCAACACATTATCTGCAAGATTAGGTAGCTTTTGTACTTTAATTCTATTCTTAAGAGTCCTATTTCTTTTTTGTTCTAATATTGAGATTTCTAGGATTAAAAATATTACATAGAATATTATTGCTGACAGCAGGCATACCTGTTTTATACCTGATCTTACAGGAGAGACTTGTGATTTATCCCCATCACAAATAATACTTACTGATATTTTAGATAAATAATTTATATCAGTTTAAGGAAACATTCATTTATTCCAATATCTTCAAATGTTTTTATAAAACATGAATGTTTAACTTTATTACCAGCTTTTTCACATCTGTTGACAATCAAATTTTTAAAATTAAAAAATAAAATATATAACATTTTAAAATATTATTAATATCATCAATTATGTAATAGTTTCCTTTGGTTAAATCAAGCCTGTATTTCTAGTATAAATCCCACTTGATCATAATGTATGATTTTTGTTGTATGCTTTTGTAATTTTTTTTGTTGTTGTTTTTGCAAGGCAATGGGGTTAAGTGATTTGCCCAAATTCACACAGCTAGGCAATTATTAAATGTCTGAGGTCAGATTTGAACTCATTTACTCCTGACTCCAGTGCCGGTGCTCTATACCCTGCTCCATCTAGCTGCCCCTGCTTTTGTAATCATTAAGTTAGCATTTTATTTATTTTAAATTAAGTTCTTATCACTTAGCTCTCTGTATTCAAGTAAAAGGACCCTCTTTTGAAACATACCATTGTGTGATTATATATATCAAGTCATGTATTCCTGAAAAAAGATAATGCTTTACATAAGTTTGGAATTTAATGAACTTATGTCTCAAGAGATAATGAAACCATGAAAATTAGCAAAACACACTCAAGGAGAATAACCATTATTATATAATGATAATGTATAAAAGATATATGGTCTTCACATTACTACGCAGGACAAAAAACATCCCAATTTGCAAGGAAACACAACCAGAAAATTACCAACCTTAATCTTTGGGCAAAATGATATCCAATAAGGCAGAAGTTTGTTTCCATCTGATAAACTATTTAACTGGGTCTAGGAAGAGAACATAATATTATTGACCATGTCATTTTTACCAATTATTCAGTCTATTCTCCCCTAAATCAGTTTCAAATCATTTTGGCAAAGTTGTTGGTTCCATAATTCTCATAGATTCACATAGAAGAATTCAAAACATAAAGTTATTTGGGACTGTTGGAGTTCTGTGCAAGACAGATGGGGACTCAATTATTTCTTCTTATGTTCTCTAATTAGGAAAGCCAGCAGGTCCCCAAGTAACCAGAAGATTTCTGTATTGGAGAGATACAAGAATTTGCTTAATTGATTGATCTCTCTAGTTTACTTCCAAGGGATTAATTAGCTTCATTCTTTCCCAAGCAATATTGTCCTGAATTTCTTGGAAATACTTTATTTAGGAGAAATCTAAAAAACAAAACTATAAATTTTAGCTCTCTGTATTCTTCAAATGATAATTACATTTATCACTCACATTTATATAGTGCTCAAAAATGAAGAAAGTGGATTTCTTGTATTTTCTGATTTGATATTTCTTATGACCCTTACTAAATAATCATTACAGCCATTGCTACATCCATTTTTATAGATGAGGAAACTAGAATTCTGCAGAATTAAATGATTTCCTATGATTTACATAATTACCAAGTGACAGCAATCCAATTTGAACCAAGGTTTCCTGTTTTGGGGCTCAACACAGTTTACTATGAAATACTACCTTTTTTAAATGGCTAAAAAGAAAATGCTCAAAGTTTTTAGAATACAGACTATTTTAACTAAGATATATCTCCTGGAGTTTGAAAGAGAAATGTTAGAAATATCAACAAAAATAATAAAACTGGAAATTAAAAAATATTTATAATATAAGTTACTTGACAAGAGATTCTGGACTGAATAAATAAAAATTAAATGAATATTTCAATAATTTTATGAGAGATTGGTAACATCATAGATTTTAACATGCATCCCTAACATTTTTGTTTAATTCTATAAATAAATAAATGACAAAGAACATGACCATTCTATATACATATAGGAATGGAAGATGATTTTCCAATAACTTTTGCATAATGACTACTGATATTTTATGAATATATATATATATATATAAATAAATTTATATATATATATATATATGGGCATATATATATATATATACAGTGTTTCCATAAATTCATTTGTTTAGGTATATAGAATATATATTACTTGTCTTAAAAATGACACCATTATTAATAAAAGTTGATGGGAAAAGATAGCTTTTAATTGATACAATGGCTTTATTTGTACAAAAAGATGAATTTAAAAATTTTATGTAATCAATATTGTCTCATTTTCTAATATAATTCTAGCTATCTTTATCTTTGTGAATTATGCTCCTGTAAATAATTGTGAGAGACAGTATTCTTGCTCCTCAAAATTTTTTATTACATGATTTTTAATGTTAAGCATTAATATTTAAATATTTAGAGGTATTAGAACTTCTATAACCATATAAAAATTTGCATGAGATGTTGATCAATAATTAATTTTATTTTTATTTTATTACATTTTATTCTATACAATTTCATTAAAATTTTTAAAATTAATTTTTAAAATATTTTGATTTTTACCCTTTTCTCCTTCTACCTTAACTCCTCTTTGTTAAAAATGGTAGACATCCTGATATAACATCAACATGTGTTATCATGTAAAACATTTCCATATTAGTTTCCTTTGTTGAAGAAGAAATGAACCAAAAGCAAAAAAAAAAAAAAACCATACATGAGAAGTAATAAAGCAATTTTAAAATATATGACTGAGTTGCAATTCAGGATGAAGAGATTCTTATCTGGATACAGATAGTACCTTTCTTTATAAGTCTTAGATCACTGTGTTGCTGAGAACTGAGTCATTTTTGGTTGATCATCACATAATGTTGCTGAGATTATATACATTGTTTTTCTGTTCTGCTAATTTCACTCCACAGAAATTTTCCAAAGCCTTTCCCCTGAAATCTGCCTATTCATCAATTTTTATTATACAATACTATTCCATGATATCCATATTCCAAAGCTTGTTCAGCCTTTCCCCAATTGATGGGCATTCCCTCAATTTACAGTTCATTGCTTCCACAAATAGGGCAGTTGTTCAAATTTCTATTACCACTACTTGTTCATATAATTTGATAATTTATTAACTGGAAAATGATTTGTATTTTTACAAATTTATCTCAGCTTTTTACAAATTTGTGAAAAAAAATCTTTATAATAAACACTTATTATAGAATAATCTGTTTTCATTCTGATCTTGGTTGAATTAATAGTTTATGAAACCTTCATAATTTAACATAATCTAAATTATCTATTTTACATTTTATTTTCTCTCTATTTTTTTCATATGAATTCTTCCCCTTCCCATAGCTAAGATAGCTATACTATTCTTTTAAAAAATGTAAATTCCTTTCTGTTCTCATTCATTTTTCTCCAAAGGTCAGCCATATTAAAATTTTCTGGGGTTTTTTTTTTGGTAAATAGACATTTTTCCCCCAAATACATGAAAAGTTAGATTTCAAGATTCATCCATTTACAAGTTTAAGAAGTTCACTGTTTAGAGCAACAGCCTTGGAGTCAGGAGTCCCAAAGTGCAAATCTGGCCTCAGACACTTAATAATTACCTAGTTGTGTGGCCTTGGGCAAGGCACTTATCCCCATTTGCTTTGCAAAAACCTAAAAAAAAAAGTTCACTGTTTCTATCACCATGGCTTTCTTCACCCCTTCCCACAGTGGCAAGGAATCTGGTAATAGTTGTATATGTATAATCATGTTTAAAATATTCACATATTAGTACTGCTGTGATAAAGGAATTTGAATTAAGTTTTAAAAATATGTGTAAGAAAAAAAAAAACTTAAAAGGAGTTTTGAAAAGTAAACAAAGTAAACAATATGCAGCATCCAGAATCCAAGTCTTTTCCCCTGGGTTGTGGATGGTATTTTCAATACAATCACTCATTATTTACTAAACTGCTAAGAGAAACTTCATACATCATAGTTAGTCATCTCATAGTGTTGCTGTTAATGTGAACAATGTTCTATTGGGTTTGCTCACTTCAATCATCATTAGTTCATGCAAATATATTCATGATTCACTAGAGACATTTTTATAGAAGAATAGTACTCATTAATATTCATATACCAAAATTTGTTCAGCCATTCCCCAATATGGGCATTCCCTCAATTCCAATTCTTTGCCGACAAAAGAAACTACTATGAAAATTATATTATATATATATATATATATATATATATATATATATATATATATATATATTACCCACTTTATGTTTACTTTGGGATAGTGACATAGTAGTGCTATTGCTGGATCAAAGATATACACAGTTTTATTGTCTTTAGGCAATAGTTCCAAGAATGGCTGGATAAGTATAAAACTCTCCCAACAAAGCATCAGTGCTCATTTTCCTCACATACATTCTACCAATGATCATTTTATTTTTTATCATCTTGGTCAATCTGATGGGTACAAGATGGTTCCACAGGTTTGTTTTAATCTGTATTTCTCAATAGTGATTTGAAGCATTATCTTCTTTTAAAAAAATTATTTTATTTATTTATTGTTTTTTTCTCAAGACAATGTAGGATTAAGTGACTTACCCAAGGTTACATAGCTAGGTAATTATTAAGTGTCTGAGGTCAGATTTGACCTCAGGTCCTACTGACTCTAGGGCTGGTCCTCTATGTCAAGTAAATTCACATATATATTATATATATATATATTATATATATGTATACATATACATATATATATATACATATATGAATAGTTTTAATTTCTTCATCTGAAAATCTCCAGTTCATTTTCTTTGATCATTTAACAGAGAATTACTTGTAATCTATAAATTTTAAGTGAGTCCTTTATCAAAATCCCTAGTTGTGAATCATTACTTTTAATCTAAGTTGCATTGTTTTTTATTTGTACAAAAAATTTAATCTAATGTAGTTGAAATGATATTTTCTGATTTATTTTTAGATAATCATTTTTAATTATCACTATAGTTTTTTAATGAAACTATAAATATTTTATTTGCTTTCAAATATATATATATATATATATATATATATATATATATATATATATATATATATATATATAGGTATTTTCTGGCAATCATTTTTTCGGGGAAAGTTTTGAATTTTATAATATTTTCTCCCTCCCTTCCCTTCCCCCTCCCCCAATAGAAAGCAATCTGATAAAGTTTTCACATTTGCTTTCATTACATGCATAGGACAAAATTTAATGTGTTGTAGAGTACTGGCCCTAGGGTCAGGAAGACCTGAGTTCAAATCTGGTATAGACACTTAATCATTGCCTAGTTGTGTGACTTTGGGAAAGTCTCTTAATCCCAATACCTGAAACAAATAAATTTTTTTAAAAAATTGAATGTGCTGAGAGATGAAACAGTTCCTAAAGAAAGAAAGAATACTTTAGAGATAGCTATACTGTGTAATAAATGGGGTAAATTTTAAAAATTGAAGATATTAATCTTTGATCTTTAACTTTAAAATAGTTCCTTCTCTGGACACAGATAGTATTTTCCATCACAGATCCCTTAAAATTGTCCCTGATTATTGCACTGATGAAGTGAGCAAGTCCATCAGGGTTGATCATCGCCCCATAATGTTGTTCAGGTATATGATGTTCTTTTTATTCTGCTCATTTCACTCAGTATTGATTCATAGAAGACTTTCCAGGCTTTTCTGAAATCACATCTCTCATGATTTCCTATAGAATAATAGTGCTCCACCACATACATATATCATAGTTTTTTCAGCCATTCCCAAATGCTAGGTATCGCCTCAATTTAGAAGTTTTTGTCACAAAAAGCAGAGTTGCTAAGAATATTTTTGTATATGTGAGATTTTTACCCTTTTCCATGCTCTCTTCAGGGTACAGTTCCAGGAGACATCTATGGGATCAAAGGGTATGCACATTTTTATTGCCATTTACACATAATTCCAAATTGTTCTCCAGAAAGTTTGGATCAGTTCACAGTTCTACCAACAATGCATTAGTGTCCCAGATTTCCCATATCCCTTCCAACATTGATCATAATTCTGTCTAGTAATATTGGCCAATCTGAGAGATGTGAGGTGATCCCTCAGAAATGCTTTAATTTACATTTCTCTAATCAATAATGATTTAGAGTAATTTTTCTAATGACTAAACATAGCTTGAATTTCCTTATCCAAGCATTGTCTTTGCATTGATTTTGACCAGTTGTCAATTGGGGAAAGACTGTTTTTTTTTATAAATTTGACTCAGTTCTCCTTATACTTTAGAAATGAATTCTTTTTCACAAAGATTGGTTGTAAAAATTGTTTGCCAATTTACTACATTACTTCTGAGCTTGGTTAGAATGATTACTTTGTGCAGAAGCTTTTTTAATTTAATGTAATAAAAATAACCAGATTGTTTTTTATAATGTTCTTGCTTCTTTGGTCATCAACTTCTGCCCTTTCCACAGATCTGACAGGTAAAACTATTCCTTGTTCTCCTATTTTGCTTATGATATTATCTTTTGTGTCTAAATACTGCACCCATTTTGACCTTACCTTGGAATCAGATGTGAGATGATTGTCTAATTCTATCAGTCATACTATCTTCCATTTTTCCAAGCAGTTTTTGTCTGAGTGAGTTCTTATCCTAGAAACTGAACTCTTTGGGCTTATCAAACAGTAGATTACCATAGTCATTCCCTTCTGTCTCTTTTGCACCTAATCCATTTCACTGATCCACCACTCTATTTCTTAGTCAGTACCAGATAGTTTGGATAACTAATGCTTTATAATATAACTTTAGATCTGGTGTGGATAAGTGACCTACTTTTACATTTTCCCCCTTAAAATCCTTGATATTCTTGCCATTTTTCTCCCATATGTATTTATTTACTATTTTTTTCAAACTCACTAAAATAATTTTTGGAAGTTTGGTTGGATGGCATTAAATAAGTTTAATTTAGGTAAAATTGTCATTTTTATTAATTGACTCAGCCTAGCCAAGTGGAATTGATATTTGTCAAGTTATTTAGATCTTATATTATTTGTGTAAAAACTTTTATAGTTGTTTTGATAGAGTTTCTGAGTCTTCCTTTCCAGACTTGTCTGAAATGATTTTAAATGGGATTTCTCTTTCTATCTCTTACTGCTGTATCTTGCTGCAGTATATAGGAATGCTGAGGATTTATGTGGGTTATTTTATATCCTGCAACTTTGCTAAAGTTACTAATTGTTAGTAGGAGTTTTTTAGATGATTTCTTAGGGTTCTTTATGTGTACCATCACATCATCTGCAAAGAGTGAGAGTTTTGTTTCTTCTTTCCCACTTCTAATTCCATCAATTTCTTTTTCTTTTCAGTGCTAAAGCTAATATTTCTAATACAATATTGAATAGTAGTCATTATAATGGATATCCTTGTTTCACCCCTGATCTTATTGGAATTCTTCTACCTTATCCCTCTTGCATATAATGTTGATGGTTCCAGCTATATGTTGGTTATCATTTTAAGAAAGAATTCATTTATTCTTATGCTATCTGATGTTTTTAGTAGGAATGGGTGCTGTATTTTGTTAAAAGTTTTTTCAGCATCTATTGAGATAATCATATGGTTTCTTGATATAGTCAATTATGCTAACAGTTTTCCTAAAATCGAACCAACCTTGCCATCCAGGAATAAATCCTCCTTCGTCAGAGTATATTATCCTAGTGATAATTTACTGAAATCACTTTGCTAATATTTTATTTAAAATTTTTGCACCCATTTTCATGATGGAAATGGGTCTATAATTTTCTTTCTCTGTTTCAACTCTTCCTGTTTTATGCATCAGCACCTTACTGTTGTCATAGAAGGGGATTAAGCAAAGTTCTGTCTTCACCTATTCTTTTCAAATAGTTTATAAAGAATTAGAACCAACATGTGAATCCATTTGGCCCTCGATATTTTTTCGTAGGGAATTCATTAATAACTTGTTGAATTTCTTTATTTTGAGATGGGGTTATTTACACATTTGATTTCCTCTCCCTTTAAGTGGGGCAATATATATTTTTAAAAATGTTCATCCATATCACTTTGATTCTTTAATGTATTGGCTTATATTTGGGCAAAATAATTCTCAATTATTATTTTAATTTCTTCCTCATTGGTGGTAAGTTCACCTTTTTATTTTTGATGCAAGTAATGTGGCTTTGTTTATTTTTTAATGAAGTAACCCAAAAGTTTACCTATTTTGTTGTTTTTTATAGTTCATTAGTTGAAAAGGTTTCTTGCTTTTATTATATTAATTTCTCCTTTAATTTACAGAATTTCTAAGTTGGTATTTAATTGGAGATTTTTAATTTGTTCTTTCTCTAAATTTTTTAGTTGCATGCTCAGTTCATTGATTTTCTCTTTCAATAATTTTATTCTTGTAAGCATTAAGAGAAATGGTATATTCCTTAAGAATTCTTTTGACTTCAATCCATAAGTTTTGATATTTTATGGGGTTATTGTCATTGACTTGGTTGAAATTTATAGTTCTTACTATAATTTGTTGTTTCAACTATTTATTCTTTAAAATATATTATTATTTCATTTACAATTAGTTTTAAGTCTATCTCTGATTGTTATTGCATCATGTTTAAAAATGGGTGCATTCAATATTTCTGCTTTTCTACATTTGATTATGAGGTTTTTATGCCTGAATGTATATATATACATATATATATATATATATATATATATATATATATATATAGTCAATTTTTGAATTGGTGCCATATACTGAAGAAAAAAGGTATATTCCTGTCAATTCCCATTCAATTTTCTCCAAAGGTCTATCATGTCTACATTTTCTAACATTCTGTAAAATACTTTAACTTCATTCTTGTTTATTTTGAGGTTTGATTTATATAATTCTTAGATAGGGAGGTTGAGTTCTCCCACCAGTAGTATCTATGTCTTCCTGTAACTCATTCAGCTTCTGCTCTAATAAGTTGGATGTTATATCATTTGTTGCATACATATTTAGTATTGAAGTTATTTCTGTTCTATCCCACTCTAGGAAAAGGGGAGAGGTGGAAGAGAAAGATAAGGGAAGGAGGAACTGATAAAAGAGAAGGAAAATATAAGTGAAAATAAACTATAAATTAAATTTTAAAAGAAAATTCAAAGTGGAAAGGGAGAAAAACTTTAGTGAAGAGCAATAAGAGGAAAGAAAGAGAAAAATATAAATGGGGAAAGATAGCATGCAGATAAATACAGAATTAGTAATCTTAATAGTCTTACCTTTCCACCTTCCTTACCTTCCTTTTGTTAGTTTTTCTTGTTCCCCCTTCCTCTTTCCCCTTTTAATACTTGAGAAGTGAGATAAATTTCTTGACTTAACTGAACTTGTATGTTAATTCCTCTTTAAGCCAAAAATGATGAGAGTAAGATTCAGGTGATTCTCACCTCCTCCCTTCATCCCTTCTATTGCAATAGGTCCTTTGTGACTATATATGTGATGTAATTTATTCCATTCAATCTCCCCCTTCCTCCTTTCTCTTTATTGTTCCTCCCTTTTAATAAGATATTATTTTTAAATCATTCCATCAGAGCCATGGACATATCATATGTGTCCACTACTTCTGACTAACTACATTCACTTTAATAGAGTTACAGTTCTCAAGAGTTATGAGAATTTTCCTCCCAAGTAGAAATATGGCCAGATTCATATTATTGGATAACTGTTTTTTTTCCTTTTCTTCTGCTTACCTTTTTGAGTCTCCTTTTTGAAGACTAAATTTTCCATTTAGCTCTGGTCTTTTCATCAAAAAAGTTGAATCACCTCTTTCATTAAATGTCCATCTTTTCCCCTGAAAAAAAGCCTCAGTTTTGTTAGATAGTGAATTCTTGATGCTGCCAGGTCCTGTATAATCCAAATTGTGGCTCCTTAGGATTCGAATTGTTTCTTTCTGGTCATTTGCAGGATTTACTCCTTGATCTGATAGTTCTGACATTTGAGCACAATATTCCTTGCTGTTTGAGAGCCCTATCAGGAAGGGATCCTTGTATGCTTTAAATGAATATTATGCCCTCTAGTTGTAGGATATCAGGGCAGTTCTCCTTCACTATATACTGGAGTATGAAGTTCATTCTTTTATTTTCTTCAAGGTTTTCATATAATGCCTAAGATTCACAACTTCTAAATCCTAAATTAATCTATATTCCATGTCAGTTGTTTTGCCATGAAATATTTTGCATTTTCTTTCATTTCCCCCCTCTTTTTTTGTTTAAGTTATTCTTGGTGTCTCATTAAATCATTATTTACCACAGTTTCCAATCCTTTAAAAAGAAAAAGGTTTCTTCATTTTCCTTTCCCAATTGGTCAACTCTAGTTTTTAAAATGTTTTTATATTTTTTTTCTATTTGCCTAATTGTGTTTTCAAAGAATTTTCTTTCTTATTGTAAGATGATAATTTTCACTTGCAAAATATTAGTTTTCATTTACATTTCATTTTCAATTTTTCCATTTGATTTTTAAATTTCTTACTTATCTCTCCTAAGAAATTGTTCTAGGTTGGAGACCAATTCATATTCTCCTCTGATACTCCAACCTTCTCTGAACCAGTATCCTGGTTTTCGTGGTAATATTCAATGGACCCCATTTTGCCCTGGTCTGTGTTCATTTTATCCTCTTTCCCTAGGTTGTTGTGTTGGGGGAGAGACTATTTCACAGATTTAGGCTGAGATCCCTAGAGGCCTTACTCACTAAAGTTAAGAATTCCAGGGTTTACTCAGGGAACCAACTTGTAAGGGAATACCAGAAACCTCAGAATTTTCTGTGTAGTTGGTTAGTGGCCCACTCCCTAGGCCAGGGGCAGAATCTGTACTGACTCAGGCTTTAGGGCAAGTTGCTAGCACCTGGACTATATTGTGCTCTGTAAATAGTCAGGCTCTCCAAAGGGAACAAAAGGGGGTGGGTGAGAGGGGAGGTGTTCAGGTGAAAATTTGGGGGTTAGAGGTCTTGGTTTTCAAAACCAACCAGGCAGACTGGATCCATTTCTGGTTCAACAAGTCTCCCATCTGCCAGCCACAGAAAAAGTTTCTGGGCTGGGCCATTGCTTTCAGCCCCCAGCATGTCCATGCTTCCTTGTAACAGACCTTGCTGCACAATGTTCTATTAAGTTCTTCTCTGGGTTCAGTAGATCCAAAATATGTTAAGAGGTTTGGTTCATGTTAGTTCTGAGAGAAAGTCAGGAGAGTTTAAATAGTGCCTGGCTTCTCTCTAAAAACTTGGTCAGAAGCATTATTCATTTTTCAATTATCACCTTTTATGGTTAAATACTATGCTCATTTCAACCTTATTTTAGTATAGCATATGGGATGTTGGTCTATGTCTAGTTTTTGCCATACTCTTTTCCAGTTTTCACAGTAGTTTTTTTGTCAAATAATGAATCCCAGAAACTAGTTTTTGGATTTATCAAACAGTAGGTTACTTTAGGCATTTACTAATGTTTCTTTTATAATCATTATAATCCAATGATCCACTTCTCTATCTCATACCAAGTAACAGACAGTTTTAATGACTGCTGCTTTAAAATATAGTCTTAAATTTTGTCCAGGTAGGCTACCTACTTTTGAATTCTTTAATTAATTCCCTTGATATCTTTTTCTTGTTTCAGATGAATTCTGTCACTATTTTTCCAGTTCTGTAAAATAGTGTTTTTGGAAATTTATAGAATAAGTAATTTCATTTAGGTAGAATACTCATTTGTTTTAATTTATAATATATCTGATTATATTAGCTTTACTTGATGGAATAATAAAATGCAAAATGGATAATTGAGATTACATTAAGTTAAAAAGATTTTGCCCAAAACAAATGCAAGAAAGATTAGAAGGAATGCAGAAAGGTAGAAATGAATCTTCACAGGTACTATCTCTGATTAAAGGAGTCATCTCTAAAATATTTAGGGAACTCAGTAAAATGCATAATTATGCAAGTCCTCCCCCAATTGATAAATGATCAAAGAATATTGGCAGGTAATTTTCAGATGAAGAAATTAATGATATCTATAGGCATATGCAAAAATATTCCAAATAATTTTTGATTAAAGAAATGCAAATTAAGACAACTCTGAGGTACCATCTCATCCTATCAGATTTGATAAAATGACAAGAAAAGTAATTAGTATTTGAGAACAGCTCCCCAAGTCCAGTTGTGGGTAGCAGATCTCCCTCAGTAAAATAAGGAGATTAAATATCTAGCCCCATGGTGTAGCCCATACCGGTCAAGGATAAGAGTATCCAGCTGCACCCCTGACCCTCTCCAGGCCAAGGAGTGGGACTCCTGTCAAGGTCACAGACATACCAAAAGAAGCAACAACCACCACCCCTTTCTCACTGGCCCACTTGGAGTTACTAAACCAAGTGAGAACAGCCTCTAGGAATTTCAGCACCAAAGGTCTGTGAACCAGCCCATGCCCCAACAAAAGATACTAGGAAAATAAAGAAAAGTCAGTGGAAAAGGGGGTGGGGTATCCATAGAAAACTATGTTGAAAGCAAAGATCCTAACCCAGAGAAATCTAAAACATCTGAAAAAATATGAACTGGACTCCAGCCCAGAAATTCTGCCAAGAAGAAATCAGGAAGGATTCTAAAAATCAATTGGGGGGGTGGCTAGGTGGTGCACTGGATAGAGCACTAGCCTTGGAGTCAGGAGTACCTGGGTTCAAATCTGGCCTCAGACACTTAATAATAATTACCTAGCTGTGTGGCCTTGGGCAAGCCACTTAACTCCATTTGCCTTGCAAAACCTAAAAAAAATCAATTGGGAAAACTGGGAAAAGAAACTCAAGAGAAAATTAATACTTCGCAAGAGAAAATTAACATCTTGCAACAAGTAAATAAATTACTGGAAGATACAATTGGACAAATGCAAAAAAGAAAATAATTTTCTCAAAATCTCAATTGGACAAATGCAAAACTCCTTTAAAAACAGAATTGACCAATTCAAAAAAGAGTCGTGAAAGGTAAATGAAGAAAATTTTTCTCTAAATAAAAGAGTGAAATCTGTGAAAACTAATGACTCCATGACACAACAGTAATCTGTTAAACAAAACCAAAAAATCAAAAAAATAGAAGAAAATGTAAAATATCTCATCAGTAAAACCACTGAACTTTAAAGAATAGATCAAGGAGAGATAACCTAAGAATTATTGGTCTTCTTGAAAAGCCACGGAACTCAAGAATAGATCCAGGATAGACAAATTAAGAATCATGGGACTTCTTGGAAACACTGAGGAGAAAAAAAGCTTGGACTCAATATTACAGGATTTAGTAATGGGAAATTGCCGTGATATCATGGAACCAGAGGGAAAATTAGTTATTGAAAGAATATATAAGTTCCATCCTGAAAGTTATCCCCAAATGGAAACACCAAAGATTACTGTGGCCAAATTCCAGAACTATCAGAAAAAAAGAGAAAATCCTGCAAGCAGCCAAAAAGGAACAATTTAAAAATCAAGGAGCCACAGTAAGGATTACACAAGACCTGACTGCATCAACATTAATGGATCAAAGGGCCTGGAATATGATATTTCAAAGAGCAAGGGAACATTGAATTCAGTCAAGAAGTGACTATCCAAAAACACTGAGCCTTCCCTTCCAGGGGAAAAGATGGACATTTAACAAAATAGGAGACTTCCAACTTTTCCCAATAAAAAGAACAGATCTAAATAGAAAATATGGACTTCATCCAAGAGACTCAAGAGACATATGAAAAGATAAAAAAAAGGTTAAAGACAAAAACACTATTATCCAATAAGATGAAACTGGCTATATACCCACCAGGGAGAATATACTCAGCCAGAAGTAATGGACACTCTTGACTTCTCTATAACTCTCATAGAATGATTTAAAAACACTATCTCCTCAGAAATGAGGGAGACAGCAAAGAGGTAGGAGGATGGAGAAGATTGAATGGGGTAATTCACATTACCTAAAGAGGTATAAAGATCTATTGCAATAGAGTCGAAGAAGGGAGGAAGTGAGAACCTCCTGAATCTTATACTCATAGGATTTGGCTCAAAGTTAACATACACACTTAGTTAAGTTAAAAACTTACCTTACCTTTTAAATATTAAGAGGGGAAAGGGAGAGGTGGGGTGGTAAAGAGGAACTAGCACCTGGAAGGGAAGGAAGAAGGGGCAAAGGGAGAGAAGAATGGAAAACGAATCAGGTTGGATATGAGGGGGCAAACTGAAGGAGGTGGTATGGTATTCAGAAGCAAAATATTGGGGAATATGAATAAAAAAAAAAAGGGCTAAAATTCAAACAGAAGGAAGATGGTATGGATGGCAATAAAGAGTTAGTAATTGTAACTTTGAATGTGAAGGGGAAGAACTATCCCATAAAACATAAGTGCATAGCAGAGAGGATTAAAAATCAGAAACCTACAATATGCTACATACATGAAACTCATTTGAAACAGAGAAATACATATAGAGTAAAGGTAAAAGGTTGGAGCACAGCATATTTTGCTTCAGCTAAAGTGAAAATAACAAGGGTAGCAATCCTTATCTCAAACAAAGGAGCTGTAAAAGTATCTCATTAAAAAATATAAGGAAAGAAACTAAATCATCCTAAAAGTTATGATAGACAATGAAGCAATTTCAATATTAAATATGAATGTACCAAGTGGTATAGCATCTAAATCCTGAGAGGAGAAGTTGAATGAGTTACAGGAGGACATAAAGTAAAAAAAGTAAAACTTTTCCAGTGAGTGACCTCAACATCCCACTCTCAGATTTAAATAAATCTAACCATTAAACAAGAAGGATGTTAAGGAGCTGAAAAGAATGGTAATAAAATCTAGTCATGACCTTTGGAGAAAGTTAAATGGGGATTAAAAAGGAATCTACTTTTTCTTTCTGCAGCACATGATACTTACACAAAAACCTTATAATCAAATGCGAAAAGGCAGAAATTCTCAGATCATAATGCAATAATGGGCCAGGGAGAGATAGACCTAAAATAATTGCAAAGTAAATAACTTTTTTTTAAAGAATGAGTGGATCAATAACAAATTATAGAAAGAATTAATAATTTAATCTAAGATAACGACAATAATGAAATAACATACCAAAACTCATGGGATACAACCAAGGTAGTTGTCAGGGCATATATTATAACTTTTAATGCTTACATGAATAAATTAGAAAAAGAGGAAACCAATGAACTGAACATGTGACAGAAAAAATTACAGAAAGAACAATTTAAAATTCCACAATTAAATACCAAACTAGAAATTCTAAAAAATTAAAGAAGAAATTAATAAAATTGAAAACAAGAATACCATGAAACTAATAAATAAAGCCAAGATTTGGCTTTGAAAAAAGCAATAAAATTGATTAATCTCTGCTTAAATCAATTAAAGAAAAGACAGAAGAAAACTTAATTGCTAGTATTATAAATGAAAAAGGGGAACTCACCACCAATAAGGAGGAAATTAAAATAATAATTTGGAATTATTTTGCCCAATTCTATGCCAATAAATTTGATAATCTAAGAGAAATGGATGAATATTTACAATAATATAAGTTGCTCATGTTAAATGTTAAATTACCTTATCTCAGAAAAAGAAATTCAACAAGTCATTATTGAACACCCTAAGAAAAAAGCTCCACGTTCAGGTGGATTCACACATGAATTCTGTCAAACTTTTCCAGAACAATTGGTTCCAATTCTATATAAAATCTTCGGGAAACAGGTTAAGATGGTACTCTATCTAACTCTTTCTCTGACACTAATATGGTGCTGATACCTAAACCTCAAAGCAATTCCAATTCTAGGTATATATAGAGAGGAAAAAAATCATAAAACATGGTAAAAGTTCCACATTTTCTTAAGTATTCATGTCATTTCTATTTACAGTGTCAAAGAATTGAAAATTGAGGGAATGCCCATCAATTAGGTAATGTTTAAACCAGTTATTGTACATGAATATTATGGAATACTATTGTTCTGTAAAATAACCAAAGATGGTAGGGCTTTAGAGAAGCATAGAAGTAATTTCAGGCACTGATGCTGACTGAAGGGAATAGAACCAAAAGAACAATGTACATATTAACAACAACATTGTGAGATGATGGATGCAGCTTCTTTCAGGAGTTCAGAGCTAGGACAAACCTATTAAAGTAGTTATGGACAATGCTATCCCCCATCCAGAGGAAGAATACGAATATAAAAATAAAAGAAGACTAGACAAATACCTTCAGACTCTAATAAATAACAAATTCACTTCTTTAAAAACTGTCTCTTTTGTATTTATTTCCCTTAATCCTTACTCCTCATACAAAAATTGAATAATCTCTTAACATGCATAACAAAAATGTATATGTACAACATTAACCCAACTCTTCACCACTAAGGGAAGGGAAGTGAGAAGGAAGGATGGAAGGAAGTTTTTTAACTTAAAAATATACATATGCATATGGAGGAAGGCTGAAAAACTTTCATAACTTGCAATTGGAAAAAATATCAACAAAAATAAAATTAAAATAGCAATTTGAAAAGAAAACATAAAAATGAATTGAAGAAAATAAGACCCTAAAAATTAGAATTGAACAAATGGAAACGAATGAATCTACCAGAATACAAGATTCCATCAAAAAAAATTAAAAAGCCAAAAAAGTTGAAGGAAATGTAAAAGACATTTTAGGAAAAATAAACAACCTGGAAAATAAATTCAGTAGAGCTAATTTATGAATCATCCATCCACTAGAAAGCCTAGATCAAAAAAACAAAGAACTTGGAAAATATCATGCAGGAAATTATCAGGAAAACTGTTCAAATCTACTAGAACAAAAAAAGACAATATAGCCATTGAAAGAACACACAGAGGGGCAGCTAGGTGGCGCAGTAGATAGAGCACAGGCCCTGGAGTAAGGAATACCTGAATTCAAATCTGGCCTCAGACACTTAATAATTACCTAAGTGTGTGACCTTGAGCAAGCCACTTAACCCCATTGCCTTGCAAAAAAAAATACCTAAAAAAAAACCTGAAAGAACACACAGAACTCTGCCAGGAAAAAAAAAAAAACCCAGGATAAAAACTCCAAGGGCTGTTAAAGGCAAATTCCAGAACTCTCAAATAAAGGAGAAAATACTACAAGCAGAGAAGAGGAAACAACTTAAATACAAAGGAAGTACAATCAGACTCACACAAGACCTATCAGCCTTAATACTGAAGCAACAGACAACTTGGAAAACCATCTATTGGAGGGCAAATAACCTGGGATTACCACAAAGAATTACCACCCTGAAAAATTCAGCATATACTGTCAGTGGAAAATATGGATGTTTAAATTAATAGAGAACTTCCAAAATTTCTTAATAAAAATACCAGTACAGAAAATTCAATTGTCAAATACATGACTCAAGGGATGCATAAAATGGAAAATGAAAAGGGGAAAAAAACAAACAAAATTGAACAAAACAAATGTTAGTCAAGACCATCAAATTGTATCCAACCCTAAAAGGGAAGATGCAACACTTATAACTCTTGAAAACTTTATTTCTCTTATAATAATAAAAGGGTCAAATATAATTGAAGAAATTGAACTGAGGGGCAGCTAGGTGGTGCAGTAGATAAAGCACTGGCCCTGGAGTCAGGAGCACCTGGGTTCAAATCCGGTCTCAAACATTTAATAATTACCTAGCTGTGTGGCCTTGGGCAAGCCAATTAACCCCATTTGCCTTGCAAAAAAAAAGAAAGAAAGAAATTCAACTGAGATGATATGGGTATGATTCAGTCTTGCTTCTCCACTGAAGATGAAGCACATGACATCACTAGATTTGAAACAAAAAGCTCTGATGAAAGGCAGGAGTATTCACTCTAAACATAAGTGTCTCACTTTCCTTTGAGCTACTTTACTTCTCACAAACTTAGTCCTTTTGGTTATGAGGGCATCAGAATCTCAGTAGTCCTGAGTTTATGTCTCCCATAACTTGCAATCAATTATAAAGTTTTAAGTGACACTTTCAGAGTCCCAAGCCTTAGAGCATTTGAAATTCTTATAGTTAATTAAATCAGTGTTGGACTTGATCCATACTTTACTTAACAAAAGGGTTAATTACCCTAGGTGGGGAGGGGTTTGGGATACTGTGGGACAAAGTATGCTTGGAGGGAAGGGTACAAATAGTTCATGTAATGCTTTGGCTTTGACTAATACTTTGGCTCATGAGGATTGTGTGTCCTAGGACAGCACTTGAAAAGGGGGGTAAGGTAAAAAATGATTATAATTTGATAACCCAAGTGAAGGAAGTGAACTACACCTTCCAATAAGGAAGAAAACTACACCTTCTTAAAAGGCATCATAGGTAATGAAGCTCTATCATTATTTAATATGTAAGCATCTAGTGGTGAGTCATCCAAATCCCTAGAGGAAAAGGTGAGGGAGCTACAAGACCACTTAGTAAAATTTTAATAATGGGAGACCTCATCCTCCCTCTCTCAGAACTAGGCAAATCAAAATGCAAAATAAACTAAAAGGAAATTAAGCATATGAATGAAATCTTAGAAAATTTGGATATGATAGATGTCTGGAGAAAACTTAACAGGGATAGAAAAAGAATATTTGTAAGGGACTGTTGTGTGTGGGAGTACTGTAAACCTTTATCACCTGGTGTCCTCTAGCACAAGAGGTTTTTGTCCTGGTTGATTGGAGAATTACATGGGAATGGGAGTGGACCAGGAACTGGGGAGGTTATTTAAGCACCTGTATTTGGTCTAATAAATGGAAATCTTGATGGAGAACTAGGAGAAATTTAAGGAGAACTTGTCATCCTTGTCTTCTGGCAGGAACCTAACACATCCTGAGCAGTTAGTCTAACAGGAACTTGGCAAATGGTGCCCAAATAGGGATATGACATCTGATTGGAGTCTGGGATAAGGATCAGCAGATACAAGCAAGGAAAAAAGGGCTTCCAGGTGACATCCCAGAGCAAAAGATTTCAGAGAGGTAACACAGTGGTTGTTACCATGAGTCAGAAATTAGGGGATAAAAGGACAAGGGTACTTGGTAACACTTAAAAAGATTATAGATTTTTTGAAAGTAGCAGAAAAGATCATTTTTCAAGGGGTCTCATCCAGTGTGGAAAGAAAAACCTACTCTGCCTATAGAAGGCAAGGGACTTTGATTTTTGACATTCAAGCTCTGGCTGTGTATACAGTGTTTCTCTCAGTGAGACACATCTCATCTTTGAAAGGTGAATATTTTGTCTTCACAGACAGTGAGGCAAGTCCCTTCTAAACTCGCCATTGATTTTTCCTCTGCAACTTCCCAGAAACTCAGAGAGAGGACTCTAAGTAACATGAGTCTTCATCCTGAGCAAGTGACAAAACCATGGACTGGGAACTTTCCAGATCTGAACAGCATGTATATGAGTCTGGAGGACAAAAGTCAAATAGTGACTGAGATACCAATGTTGAAGAAATGAGCCTGTAAAGGGAGAAGGAAAGGCTCTTGAATGGAAGTATCTTTGTAGCCTCCTTCTGTTGGTCCCAGAAAAAGTGTCTTTGATAAGGAACACAAACTCGGCACCTATTTTGTTTAAGAAGGAACTTATCAGACCATTAGATACTGTTAAAATTTCAACTGGAAGGGACTCTGTGGTGGCACACAGGATGATTTCAATCCAAAAAATATCCCTTTGGTTACATGAAGAAGGGAGTCTGAACAGATGTAAAATCTTTGGGTAGGACTCCTTTTGTCTCTTACTCTTTCAAATGCTCTCTCTCTCATTCTCTGCCTCTGCCATTCCCCCACTCTCTGCAGGGGGTGGGGGGAGGGAAATCTTCCTTTTTTGGAACTTCAAAGCTCAAATCTGTGTCTCAGGAGGAGTGCATGCCTGGATGCAGGAATGGTAGGACCCCGCCCCCAGACATATTTTAGAAATCAAGGGACCCGCATGCCTTCTTCCTGGTTTGGGGAGGAGGGAGGGGGGAAGTTGGGCAATGATTATGTTTTTCTTAGGCTAGTGATTGAGAAGCTTCATGATCAACTAGTTAAGAAAAAAGGGGAAGAAGATTTTTTTTCTGGGACTGGGAAATTCAGATGTCATCTTTTGAATTAAGCCTGTACCTATGGCTAATATCTCTGTAATAGAGTAGCTAACTTTCAATTTCGTGAAGTTGTTTAAGAATGCATTCAATTTTTTTTTTGATTGGCTATCTGAAGATTTTCATGAATATATATGAGGTTCCTCAAGAAATACTGTTTATTCCAAAAGTTATATTTGACCAGTCTTAATTGGTGCATTGTGTGTGTACATGTGTATTTAATCATCAATCGGATGTTTTCACACCTGTCTACTGACTTGGAGAGAGATGGGAAAATGTTTCTATATTCTGATATTTGGTACTGGCCAGGGTATCAATCTCAGCTGGGTAAATATATGTCAAGAGAGTTGTTTCTGTTGTCTTTGTCTTGTGTGTGATTCAAAAGGAAATTGTATTGGGATAAATTATATTTCCAGGAATTTGGGAATATTCAATCATATAATTTACTGATTTCTTTTTGGGAAAGAGCTATTTGTACTATCTGATTTGTTTTGATGTTAAATTGATAAATTGTGAAACAGTTGCTTATGTTAAATTTTACTCCCTTTAGTTTTGGTTTTGAATTTGATTGCTTTGAAAAGTCTTTTGTTGACTAAAGAAAAAAGTTTGTAATCTTTGTCTCATCTATCATCACATGTTTATGGAAGGGAATATATTTATCAGTTATGTGATATTCTTTTCTAACTGCAAAGAAATTATTTTAACAGTGTTTGATTCTTTTTTGGATATGTAAGCTATTTGAATACTGTAATGTTAAATCCTGGAATTAACTTGTTATTTATTTTAAGGGGTGGTATGGGAAATATCACAAATCATAACCCTCTTCTTGGATAAATCTGTGGATTCATGCATAATATAATGATGGAAATATTATTTTGTAAAAATTATTAACTCATGTTAATTGACTTGGATGCTTAGTTGTTTTTACTATTGTTTATTGACATTTGTTTATACTAATTTTGAACTTTACAACTTATGTGGAATCCTTTATGTAATTGAATTAAGGAATTTTGCTTCAAAAAACAAAAACAAAAACAAAAAAGGTGGATTTTTAAGAAGACTGTTGTGTGTTGTAAACCTTTATCACCTGGTATCCTCTATCACCAGAGTTTGTTTTACTAGCTGATTGGAGAGTGCCATGGGAGTGGGAGTGGACCAGGGACTGGGGAAGATATTTAAGTACTTGTATTTGGTCTAATAAACACAGGTCTTGATAGAAAACTAGGAGAACTTTATCTTCCCTGTCTTCCTCCCCCACAACATTTGCCTAGGTAAGGATAAGCTAGCCAGCAGGAACCTAACACATCCTGAGCAGCTATACTAAAAGGATCTTAATAATATATACATTTTTCTCAGCAATACATGGCACCTGTATGAAAATTCAATAGATATGCATAAAAACCTTATAATCAAATGCAGGAAGGCACAAATAATACATGCTTCTCAGATCATGATGCATTAAAGGTGGAAAGAGAAATCAAAAACTAATTGGATTTTGAATAACTTAGTTTTAAATAATGAGTGGATCAAATAACAAATCTTAGAAATAATCAAGAATTATATTCAAGAAAATCATAATAATGAGACATAATACCAAAATTTAGACAGCCAAGGAAGTTTTGAGGGGAAACTTTATATCTCTAAATGCTGATATTCTGAAAATCAAGAGATAGATTAATAAAATTGAAAGCAAGAAATCCTTGGATCAAATAAATAAAGCTGAGTTGGTTTGAAAATCTGATTTACAAAAGACAGAAAATAATCAAATTACCACTATCAGCAGTGAGAAAGGGGAACTTACCACCAATGAGGATGAAATTAGAGATAATTTGAGCTGCTTTGCTGAATTGTATGCCAAAAAATTTGATGACCTGAATGAAATAGATGAATATTTATAAAAACACAAACATCCTAGATTACCAGAAGAGGAAATAACATATTCAAATAAATCCAGTTCAGAAAAAAAAAATTAAGAAACCATCAAGAAATTCCCTAAGAAAAAGTCTTCACATCCAGATGCACCTAAAAGTGAATTCTACCAAACATTTAAGAAATGTTTGATTCCTATTATGAATAAACTATTTAGAAAACTAGGGAGGTGAAGGAGTTCTGTCAAATTCCTTTAATGACACCAAAATGATGCATATGTCTAAATCAGGAAGAAATAAAACAGACAAAGGAAATTAAAGACCAATCTCCCTAATGAACATTGAATCAAAAAATCTTAAATAAAATTTTATCGATGAGATTATAGCAAGTTATTACTTGAATACTGTGCCATGATCAAGTAGGATTTACACCAGTTAGAAGGGGATGGGTCAATATTTGGAAAACACTCAACATAATTGAACAAATCAATAGCAAACCAATGGAAATCATATGATTATCTCAATAGATGTGGAAAAAATCCTTTGATAAAAAAACTTCCACTCCTAAATAACCCTAGAAAGTCTAAAATCATCAATAAATATTATATATAATGGAAATAAACTCAGGGCATTTCCAATAAAATCATGGATGAAACAAGCATGCCCATTATCACTGTTACTATTCAATATAATTTTAGACATGTTAGCTTTAGCAATAAGAAAAAAAATTGAAGGAATCAGAATTGCCAATGAGGAAGCAATGTCTTCACTCTTTGCAATTGATATGATGGTATACTTAGAGAATCTGAGAAAAATCATCTAAAAATCTCCTTGAAAGAATTAATAAATTCAGCAAAGTAGCAGGATATAAAATAAGCCCACATAAATCATTGACAATTCTGTATATGAACTACATAGGCCAAGAATAAGAAATGGAAAGAAAAATTCCACTTAAAGTAATTCTGTAGAAAATATAAATACTTGGGAATCTACCTCCCAAAACAAACACAGAAACACAATTATAAAGTACTTATAGGGCTCCCCGGGCCGCTCCCCGGGCGGCTCCCCCACATGGCCGCCGCGCCTCGAGCCTGCACCGGGAGAACGCCGCGGGCACTCGTTTTTTTAAACCAAGGCCGGATTCTCCCCGAAAGTGTGAACCGGCACTTCCACATGATCTGCATCAGGGACAAGTTCAGTTAGAACATAGGGAGGCAGATCTCCTCCAAAGTCATCTGGGACCATTTAAGCACTATGTACGATATGCAAGCATTACATGTGTCTGAGATTCTTCCATTCCCCAATTCAGAAAAGAACTTCATCCTTCCTGAAGAAATCATTCAAGAGGTCAAAGAAGGAAAAATAATAATTGAAGATGAGGTGAAGGAAGAAATAAAGGAAGAAATGGATTCACACACTGTGTTTACCTCTTCAGGAAATTTGGGGAAAGGAGCTGAAAAGTCAAGTGGCAAAGAGAAAGAAAAGAGTTCATCAGATTCTGGGTCTAAAGAAGGTGCAGACAAGAGGAAATGCAACCCGGTCACAGAAAAGGTCTTAAATGCAAAGAGCAATCCCTCTAGTCCAAGTGCAGCCAAACGTCAGAGAACATAGGCCGTTGCTGATAACTTAGAAAAGATTAAGAAAGAAAAAAAATTGATGATGTTTACTTTAGTGGAAAGAATTTTTGACAAGTTTGGTACATAATTGTCATTTTTGCTAATCATTGGGAAGGGAGTGTGAAAAGATTAGCATGAGGGAAGAGCCTGAGAAGTGTTTCCTACTTGCTAGGAATATGGTTTGAATTCAGAAAAGAACCTAGCTTACCTTGATGGCAGTAGGATATTTGTTGAGCATTCTAGCTGAGTCTCACATTTCCCAAGGTAAAATGGTAGCTTTGCAAGTATGTACTTAAGGAATTTTGTGATGATATACATATAGAAAGATTATTTATGTATTCTTTGTGTTTTTGAAGTCAAAATACATTTCTTAGAGATGTACTATCCCTTTAGGTCCTTAACAGTTTTCCTTGATTTGGTATCTGAAACCAGTTGTAAGACGAGATTTTTTTTTAACCATAGTAAAGTAAATGCCAGAGTGAACTAGGGAGACAATTCAAAGGGGGACCTCTTTCAAATGGACAAATTACCATATACTAAGCAAAGCAATATTCTCAGATACATAATTTTGAAGTAGGAGCAGTAAGCCTAAAAGACAAGATTGACTGCTGTGTCAGAAAATAAGTTTCAATTTTCTACCCACTGAAGTATGCATAAGATCTTTTTCTTAAAGATTTCAGTCAAACCTGTCTACTTAAGGTCAAGTGTGGGGCTGTAAACATTTTCTCATGGGTCAGGGACCTTGACTGAATTGCTTTCTAGTATCACTTCTCTTCTTGCCACCAGAGAGACCAAGAATTGGATGTTTTGACTCATTCATGTGTACTGTATATAATTAGTTTCATATTTCATTATTTAATTTTTCAGAAAAACATTTTACTAGTGTTTTATATGGAAATAATATTTCAGAAGCTTAATCTTGTGTTGTATTTTTTCTGAGAAATTTGTTTTAAGGTCATGACTATTTTGAGATACTTGTTGCTTGGTTTTATATGCTGGAATATTGAACATTTGTAGCAGTTCTTATTTATTATGCAGATGCTTTCAGACAGACCAAATAAATGACAGTTTTGTGGGAGGGAAACTTAGTCTGTTGAACTGGCGTTGGATATGGCACAAAATGCTTATTTGAAATATATCCTTGTTTGACTGCTGAATAAAATGTACTAAAAATCCAAAAATAAAAAATAAAAAATAAAGTACTTATCACCCAAATAAAGACAGTTTTAAATAATTGGGAAAATGTCAATTGTTTGTTGTTAGGTCAAGCTAATATAAAAAAATGGCAATTCTACTCAAATTAAATTACTTTTTCAAGACCATACCAATCAAACTACCAAATAATTGTTTTATGAGCTAGAAAAATCATTAACATAACTCATCTAGAGCCACAAAGGGTCAAGAATAGCAAGGCAACCGATGTTCAGAGAGCTAGGACAACATTTTTAGGTTAGCTATGGAGAATGCTACCCCCATCCAGAGAAAGAAAAATAAAATGAAACAAAAGAAAAGTAAAAAAAAAAAAAAAAACTACCAGAATTTGATAAATACTACATTCGCCTAAAAATACTTTCTTATGCATTTCTTCCCTTAGTTCTAATTTCTCATATCCAAAATGAATGATCTGTAAATACATTTAATGCAAATATGTATGTGCAATATTGACCTGACTGTTCACCTCTGAGGGGAGGGAGGTGGGATGGGAGAATATAAGGAAATTTTACAATTTAAAAATATACATATGCATATGGTTGTATGTTGAAAAACTTTCATAACATATATTGGGAAAAATAAAATATCAATAAAAATAAATAACAAAACTTCACACAAAAAATCAGATCTTAATAACTGAAGAAATATCAATTTCTCATGGGTCAATTGAGCTAATATAATAAAGATTACAATTGTACCACAAATAAATGATTTATTCAGTGTCATATCAATCAAATTCCGAAAATTTCTTTCAGGAGCTAGAAAAAAATAAGAAATAAATTCATATGGTAGAAGAAAAGATAAAGTATATCAAATCAATGAAAACAATTCAAAGGACAGAAGTCTAGTCATATCTGATTTAAAATTATATTATAAAGCATTAGTCATCAAAAACTAGTACTGACTAAGAATACAGTGGAAGATTGGTGGAATAGATTTGGTGGAAAATACAGCAGTAAATGACTAAAGTAATCTGCTGTTTGAAAACTTCAAAGATTGTAGCTTCTGGGATAATTACTTACTCTTAGATTTAAATACTGCTGGAAAAACTGTATGACAGTATGGCAGAAATTAGGCATATACCAACATTTCATACCCTATACCAAGATAAAATAGAAATGGTTATGGTAAGCAAACATAAAAGATATATCCAACTGGAACTAGGAATACTTTACATGTCAGATCTATGGAAAGGGGAGTAGTTTATGACCAAGCAAGAGAGAGAGTACATTCAAAAATGAAAACTGGATTATTTCAATTACAATAAATTGAAAAGAAGTTTTTCACAATTATAATCAAAACAATTAAAATTAAAAGTGAGGCAGTAAGTTGGGAAACAATTTTTACAACTTGTGTTTCTGACAAAAGAATTTCTAAAATACATAGAGAACTGAATCAAATTTAAACGAATACAAGTTATTTCCTAATTGAAAAAAATCATCAAAGAATATGAAAAGGTAATTCTCAGTTGAAGAAATTAGAATTTTCTATAGTTATATGAAAAAATACTCTAAAGTATTATTGCTTATATAAATGAAAATTAAAACAGTGCTGAGATTCACCAAATTTAAAAAAAATGGAAAATCATCAATGTTGGAGGAGATGTGGGAAAACTGAGACACTCTTGCACTGTTGATGGCATTGTAAACTGATTCCGTCTTTTAGAATATCAATTTGGAATTATGCCACAGGTCAATAACTCTGTACATACCATTTATTTGATCTAGCAATAACTGCTACAACTGTATCCCAAAGAGATAACAAAAAGGGTAAAAAAAGCTCATATCTACAAACATATTTATAACAGCTCTTTTTATTATGGTAAAGAATTTGAAATTTAAGGCATGTCCATGAATTGAGGGATGGTCGAACAAATTGTGGCATATGAATATTATGGAATATTATTTTTCTATAAGAAATCATATGGAATGGGGCTTCAGAATAGCCTGGAAAGAACTGATGATGAAAGAAGAATAAGACAAACATTGTACACATTAGTGGCATCATTGAATGATGATCAAGTATGACAGATTTGTTCATTCTAGCAGTACAAAAAATCAGCAATATGCAGTTTTAAAAGACTTGTAATGGAAAATTCAATCCATATTCAGAGAAAGAACTGTGACATTTTAAGAGAAAATCATAACTTACTATCTTCAGTTTCTAAAAGTTTTCTTATATATTATGTTTTCTTTCTCTCTAACAATTCTTTCCCATTTTGGATTGATTCTTATTTCACAACATGATTAATAAGGATCTATGTGTAGCATGGTTATACAATTATAGGGGTGTGTTCAAGGAAGATTAGTACCTTGGTGTGAGGGCTGCTGAGGCCAGTTCAGGGCTGCTTACTTACTTTGATTTCCACCTGAGCCACATTTGTCTCCAAAAAGCTGTAGCATGCACACTGGCCACACTCTGGTATACTGTTTCAGCAGGCAGGCTAAAATAGTTTGAGGGTAACAAATGTCTACCATAAACCCATGAAGTCTTCCAGAGGTTGAATAGGCAGAGGAGAACAATTCATTCCAAGGGCCATGAAGCCATCTAAAGCAGGTGCTGTGGAGCACTTTGAGTTTAGTTATACATCAAAGACACCAACATCATCCACTGCATATAGAGCCATCACCAGTTGTCTTGAATCTGTCTTGTTATGCTGGATCATGATGACTTTGGAAGAGATACTGATACAGTTGACTTCATGCAGCTTTACCACAAATAATACAATTTACACATGTAACAAAAGATATCACTCATAACCATTCCTCAAAGTCCTATTGCGACAGGCAAGTGATGAAGCAGCAGGTGCAGATACAATGGGAACTTTAGCCATAAACCTGCACATGACCCAGGCCATTGAGTCCTTTTCTCGCTGAAAGCAGCAGTAAGATTTGGGAACCCCCTGGTTGACTGAGTAGCCTTTTTAAGGATCACACTGCTCACCTCCTGATATGAGGAAGGGATTAGAATAAGTGCCCTAAAATTATCTACTCACCAAACCATGGCCTGATTACCATGGCAGGTGGGCAAATCCCACAATGTGATCAAGACACAAGGAAATCTACAAAAACCATATTCAAAGAAGATTCCATTCACCATTGTTCCCTGGAATGTGTACACACTCATAAACAACACATGGTCCAAAAGACCTGAAAGATGAACAGCTCTTATTTCAAGAGAATTCAGCATGTATGGTATCCAAATAGAACCCTGAGTGAAACAAGACTGTCAAATGAAGGTCAACTTACTGAAGTAGGAGCTGGATATATGTTTTTCTGGAATGACAGCAGTAAAAAGGAAAGCTGGGGTAGATTTTGCAATCCTCTCATAGCAAACATTGGCATCAATTAGACTATGTGGTTGTAAGGAGAAAAGAGAGACAGAATGTGAGAGTGAAAGAGGCAATGCGTGTCACTGAGTGCTGGAATGATTATAGACTCATCCTCTCTATGCTAAATATTCACATTCAACCAACATGACCCCAATCAATGCAGAAGTCAATTGACCATTTAGCTCAAGTTGAAATCAATCAGTCCCTAGCTGAAATTTCAACTAAAGAAGAGGTTTTGAATGCCATTATGCTCCTTTCAAGTGACAAAGCATCTAGTGCTGATTCTATTCCAGCTGAGATTCTCATGGTCCATTGCTCAATCAAAAAACTAGCTAAAATTTTCCAGATTATATGACATGAAGAGTTTATCACCCAAGAATTCAAGAATGCTTTCATTGTCCATCTCTATAAAGGGAAAGGGAATAGATTTGTCCTATGACAATCATAAGGGTTTTTCTCTTTTTGTCATTGCTGTTAAGATTCTTGCCAGTGTCTAAAGCTGAGATGCAACAAAGTATTGAGCAATTTTCTGCTAATTAATACCAAGAAGACTCAGGTCAGCCAGTACCACACCATCCATATGCGGAGTAGCTTTGATTACTGTCGACAAGTTCACTTATCTTGTCAGTGTCCTTTTCAAGGAGGTATACACTGACAATGAGGTTGACACACATATTGCTAAAACTACCTCAGGATTTAGGAGCATTTGAAAGAAACTGAGAGAGAAGAGATATTTGACTCTGGAAGATTCTGAAGATTACCTGAGGAGAAGATCCCAGATACTGAGGTCCTTGCTTGAATTAAACTGTCTAGCATTCCAACATGAGCACAGAGAGTGCAACTATAATGGTTTGGGGATGCTGTTAGAATGCAGATGTATGTTTTCTAAAAATACTATTTTATGGAGAACTCACACAGGGAAAGAGCATATAAAGGGGTCAGAAGGAGTTATACTGAAACACCCTGAAGATTTCTCGAAAATCTTTAGGACTGATTGCACAGCATGGGAAACATTAGGACAGGACTGTCTAGCATGTTGCCTTCATCAGTGAAGGTGCTACACTCTATGAGGAAAGCAGAATTGAAGCAGCTCAAAGGAAACATGACATCTGTAAGTTTAGATTATCCACTTGCACTATTTGCAATGTAGAGCATTCTGAGCTTCTATTGGTCTAATCAGCCATAGTCAGACACACTGTAATTTGTCTCAAATATAGTGATGTCATTTTGTTCTTCTTCCATAATGAAAGACAAAAACTAACCAAACAGCTTTCTGTCAGGGGACAGAAGGAAGAAGAAAAGTAAGGGGGAAAATGTGAAATTCAAAATCTTACCAAAAAAATCATTTGTTGAAAACTAGCTTTGCATGTAGTTGGAAAAATAAGCAAATAGAATATTTTTAAAAAGAATGGGGTTTTACATATTGTCAAAGTTTATTTTTTTGCCATTTATTTTAATTTGCCATTTAATTCAATTTTCCTATTGTAATATATTTTGCTTTTAGCTTTCTTAATAGTGATCAACTCTGATTTTTAAGATAAATTCAAAGTCAATAGGTTAAAGTCTATAATATTAATATGCTATTTTAGCATTCTTTGTGCATTTTTAAATTTTACATTTATTTTTTAGGTGACAAATTTTGTGTTTCTCTTTGTTTGACTTCCCAAAAATCATACTTTGTTTAGTAAAGTTTTATCTATTATTTAATAGTTTTTAATAGTTTTAAAGTTTTATCTATTTTTTCAAATTGTTTATTTTTATAGTAAAATTATGAATTCTTGAATGTTAGATATAATTTACTTTCAAAATTAATTGTTCTAAAATTTTGTTTCATTTTCTTTGAGATTTTGTTTCTGGAGTTGTGGATGGTTGGAGGAATTAATTATGGCTTCCTTCAGTTTTTTCAATTTTTTATATTATTTTGTTTTAATCTGAGAATTTTAAAAATTTTAATTTTTAAAATAGTCAACAAATTCATTTAAGTTGACAATTTTGTAGGCTTATGATTGGATAAATGTGCTTCTAATAATTTCTTTTTATTGACTTAGATGTAAATTTGAATTTTCTCAATTGTCATGCACATAATTTAGTTATTCTCTTAAAAACATCAAACTAGCCAATTATTTATAACCTTACGTTTTAAACCAAACTTTTCCTTAAAAAATAATTATTCATTCAGTTGGGAAATGATTGATCAAGTGTGGCATTTTGTGCTATAAGAAATAATGAATGAGTTTGTTTCTCAATAGTCCAGGACAACTTATATGAAGTTATGCAAAATGAAGTGAGCAGAACCCAAACATTGCTCATAGTAACAATACTGCAATAATGACCAGGTATGAAAGAGTCATGTATTCTAATCAATATGATTATCTGAAAGAATTAATGGTGAAAAACTTTATTTTTTACCTCCAGATGGAGATCTAATGAAATTTCCATGTAAATTAAATTATAATTTTCTCACTTTATTTTCTTGCCTTCCTTTTGAAATATAGCAAAAATGGAAATATTTTGCTTGATTTCCTATATAATTAAAATCACATAGTTTGTCATCTCAGTGAATGATGAAGAAAGTGGGAGGAAGGGAGAGAATTTGAAACTCAAAATTGATAAAGAAAATAATGTTAAAAATAAACATGAAATCATAATGACCTTCAGTGGCTGCCTTCCCAAAATCTCAATTGGGAAACTCAAACTAAATTGATATAAAACTGTAGACTTCAATATTCCCACCAAAGTCATTTCTGGCTACAAATCTACTTTGATCATTCTGTGATTAAAATTTGTGGAATATATATAATGAAAGGAAAAGTTTTTAGGAGTAGAAAAGGAAAAGGAGATTAAAAAGAAAGGATGAGAATATTAGTGTCTCTAAATTTAATGTAAGTGATGTTAACATTCAAATAGTATCTGGATAAATGAACCTACCTCTGGGTCAGGAAGGGTATCTTTATAGAAAATTCATAAGAAAAGCATCAATAAAAGGTAAGATCTTAGAAAAGAGTCAATCTAATGATAAAGTTTAACAAAGTTGTCACTACAACCCTTGAAGTTCACCTTTTGAAATTGATGTTTTCCCCAGTTATGAAGGACAGCAAAACAGAAACTCTTTACTAACCTTTGATTCCAGCAATAAAAAATTAATAATTTTGTACTTTTTTCTTGTATTGATAGAACTTCTCCAGGTTTGAGCCAAATATTCTCAGGTAAGATATTTACGAGCAATTTATCTCTATTTATTTCAGTAGAAATTCTTAATCTTCCTACAAGGTTTGAAATTGAAAAATTTGACTATGCTCTTAAAAAGAATGTTTTGTAGATTACTCTTAGATATTGAGAATAATGACAGGAGCTTGAGGAAAGCATTTACTCATTTAAATAGCAGTGGAATAGCTCAGGTTATCTTTTTTGAAACTTGCTGGTTGTATGATCATGGCCAAGCCATTTAACCTTTGTCTCAGTTTCCTCTACTCTAAAATGGGGAAATGGATGCCCCCCCCACCTCCTAGAATTGTTGTTAGGATCAAATGAGATAATAACTGCAAAATGCTGAGTGCATTGTTTGGCACAAAATAAGAGTTATATAAATGTTGCTGTAGTTATATAAATAATAAAAGAATAACTGAATCGTTCATCAATTTCTATTGCTCTCATGCCAAGACGAGCCCAACTTAATTTCCGACAGATAATTATCCCTACAGTGTCTTTTAAATAATTCTTGCTTTATAATGAACTAAAGACTGTTCATGTCCACTATCCAGTTTTTCATTGATTTTCAGACATAAAATCTTGGATCAAAAAATGCTGAGATAATGCATTATTTGTGAAAATATAGTTTCAGTGGAAGTTATTGCTTGTCCATTTTTTGGTAAGGATTATGACATCATTTAGGTGATACCATTACATTTATGTGAATTAGATTTAAGTGAGGGAGGACTGTGAAGAGTCACCATCCTCACTTTTTCCTCAGGATTCATCTGAGTCTAGTGACCAGATATGGATCCTGGTTGCAGTCAGAGACCTTCTCTTTTAAATTTAAGGCTTTTTTAAATAGTATATCAGTGTGACTGAGGCAATGTTCACTTCTTGATTAAATCAGGTTAGAAAAAAATGAAGCAAAGAATCAATCTAGGAGGAGAAGACTAAGGGTTCCTGGCCCAAAAGCATACAATTACTTTTTACCATGTCTTTCTTTCTTTCCTCTTCAAATGTCTTTCTTAGCTATCTTCAAATATTTCAAAAGCTATCCCCTTCAAATATGAATTCAATTTATACTCTCTTGTTGCAGAGGTCAGAACAATATGACTAATTTGTGGAAATCATAGTGAGTTAGATTTTAGCTCAATACGAAGAAAACTTTCTATCAATTAAAGCTGTCCTAAAGTTAACAGTAATGTCATGCAATTTACTGAGTTCATTGTTATTAAGATTGTAAACTCTAACACTGTAAAAATCTTAAAATATTTAGTGTTAAAATAAAATAACAGAAAATATAGGTTAGTAATTTTTAAATTTTATTCTTTATTATTGTATCTCTAACCTATAGGTGGTGGTCATCAAGGCAATAACCATACCTGAACTGGTAAAGAGTTGATCTTTAATGCAAAAACAGAGAAAAGGGAAAGTTATCAACCTCTTTTCTGTCTTGACCATGAAGGTTGCACAACATCAAGTTGCCCAATGCTCCTCAAAGACTATCATCATTATACAATATTACCTAATCTCTTGTTGCCTCTTTCTGAAAAATCAGGTACCTCAGCATCCTGATCATTGTCCTTGAATTCTAACTAGGTTGGCAAAGTGACTGATAAGAAGATTGAGAAGTCTCTAAAGAAATAAATATTACTTAGACTTTTTGACAAGAATAACCAGTCAGACTAGTTGAATAATTATTCTTGATTTTGTAGATAGAAACTTCGAACTGATTAATAAGTTGAACCTAAAGTCCTTTCTGGAACAATATTTTTTTATTTATGCTCATTATTTTAAATAAGTATAGACTAATAAAATGAATACATTTTTGAATTTTTGTTGTTCATTCATTTTTCAGTAATAGCCTACTCTTCCTGACACCACTTGGGATTTCTTGAGAAAGACAGTGATGTGTTTTGCCTTTTTTTTCTACAGCTCATTTTGCTGATGGAGAAGCAGAAGGAAACAAGTATTTTTGTTTGTTTTGTTTTGTTTTGTTGGGTTTTGCAAGACAATGGGTTTAAGTGATTCATCCAAGGTCATACAACAAAGTAATTATTTTCTTCAGTTAGCTTTTGTATTTCCTTTTCTAGTTGCATAATTTTGCTCTTTGTTTAGTTGCATTCCTTTTCCAGTATTACTTTTTTTTTAGATTTTTGCAAGTCAATGGGGTTAAGTGTCTTGCCCAAGGCCACACAGCTAGGTAATTATTAAAGGTCTGAAGCCAGATTTGAACTCATGTACTCCTGACTCCAGGGCCAGTGCTCTATCCATTGCGCCACCTAGCTGCCCTGGTTATTTTTATTTTTAATTGAGTTACTTTCTTGGTCAATTTTCCTTAATTTACCTAATTATTTATTTCTTTTTTCAATTTTTCTTCTTCCTCTCTTCTTTGGTTTTTAAATTCTTTTTTAAGCTCTTCTATAAGCTTTTGGATTTCAGTTCAATTCATAGATTCTTTTGAGACTTCTGCTGTACGTTTTTCACTGTTTTCTTCTTAAGTGGCATTGTTATCATCTTTATCAGCATAGTAGTTTTCTGTAATAAGAGCTCTTTTCATTTTTTTGTCATCTTTATTGTTTGACTTCTTCTCTTCTGGTGTAGGAAGTATAGTTCCAACTTTTTTATGATGGGACTGGAGTGTGATTCCTGACTTATGGTTGACTAAGATGTTGCCTATGCAGTCCAGGCCTTGACTTTTGCAGAGGTTTGCTTTCTCTTTTATATTCAGGTTCTGCCTATGCAGTGGTTTGTTTCCAACCCAGTTCTGTCTTTTATCCCAGTGTTCCCAGGGTTCAGACTTTTGGGGGGAATGAAAACCTCCCTACTGCTCTACTATATAGTTGCCAGAACCTATGCAATTGTCAAACTTTCAAGACATGGACCAGGGCTGCCCCATGCCTAAAATTATCCCACTGGCTTTCCTGCTCTCCATCCTAGCTGAACTTTACTTCCCCTTTTCCCCCAAAGAGAAAGACCTTCCCTGAACATGCTCCATGATGGCTATTTTTGAAATTTTCTTTGGATCTTGTCTTTTTTTGGAGGGGGGAATCTTTAGTTTTTATAGCTGTGCAGGGGAAAAACTCCAAGGAGCATTCTAGTTTCACATCACCATCTTGGTTCTGGCCTGGAAATTCCCAGCTAAGTAATTATTAAGTGTCTGGGTCTGGATTTGAACTCAGGTCCTCTTGATTTCAGGGTCAGTGCTCTATCCACTGCACTATCTAGCTACCCCAGGAAACAAGGGTAAGTGACTTACTCAGGATCACTTAGCTAGCAAGTGTCAGAGGCCAGATCTCAGCTCAGTATGATGTTGTTCTGAGTCCAGAGTCAGCACTCAACCTACTCTACCACTTACCCTGCCCCTACTCCCTACCCCACCAAACTTTTTGAATAAACAAATCATCTCTATTAATAAATCAATTCACTGAGGTCCAGAAAGGCTGTGACTTGTCTAAGTACACTGATTAAATTAATCATATTACCAGGACCAATATTTTCTTTCAACTTTCTTTCTATTGCTAGTGGCTCTAAAAAGACTGACAAGTACAAATGACAAAATTAAGAAATTTTAAAGGGTCGAAGAAGGGGAATTCTGAAATTAAAGATTATTAGTAACTCAAATGTTCATATCTGGCTGCATTGTATAGAATACTGGACTTCAGATTGGGAAAATCTTTATTCAAATATAACATCTCCCACTGTCAATCAAATCAAAAATAACATTTAAAGTTTCTGGTCAATTAAGATATAGAACACCCCATTTTTTTGAAGTCACATTTGGAATAATGTATTTCCCAGAAGATATAACACAAATACTTTCTGCCAACTGCTGGCACAAACGTTGCAACAGCCTTCACATGAGTATTCAGGAAATCCTGGGAGGAACAGTTTTTCTCTCAAATTGAACATTTAAAAATGTTTGTTTTTGATATGTCTGCCTTACTTTGCATAACTTTTACAGCTGAATTTTGGCAAATTTTCTTTGATAAAATTACAAATTGCTCCAAATTATAGGGGTTTAAACAGTAGTCTACGTTCCCAATTTTGAGTCCAAAAGAAAAAAAAATTGAAATCTTAGTTGTAACTAGTATTTTACTTTCAACTACTGTAAATGACTAGAATTACTTTGCCAATATTCTTCCCTGATTATTGCTTCTCAACTTCAGATACATTTTATTTTATCAGTTTCAATGACTTAATTAAAGTAACAGATGAATGATACAAATTGGATGAATTCCCAGAACAATATTCTCTTTCTGGAAGCACATTTTTCAGAATGCTTTATTTCTGAGTATAAAATTTAGCCACAAATAGCTACTGTCTACCTAATGAACAAAGCTAAGTAGGCATCTGTGGTGATTTAAACACTGAACATCTATTTGGAGCTTTAGGCTCACAATCAAGACCAAAAAAATTGTCTTGACCTATATCCTGTCCAAAAAAAATACCAGAATGAATATCTTTTTGTTTTTCAATTTTATAGCATTCTTCTTTTGGGCAATAATTTTGGATAGTATTCCTATGCTATTTCTATTGCTAGTGGTTCTAAAAAGACTGACAAGTACAAATGACAAAATTAAGAAATTTTAAAGGGTCGAAGAAGGGGAATTCTGAAATTAAAGATTATTAGTAAACTCAAATGGTCATATCTGGCTGCATTGTATAGAATACTGGACTTCAGATTGGGAAAATCTTTATTCAAATATAATATCTCCCACTGTCAATCAAATCAAAAATAACATTTAAAGATGCAAATATAAGTCAGGATCAAATTTATCTCTGATGCAATGACTGGGTAATCCTTAACATCTTAGAGATCCAAAAAACTCCATCCATGTGTGTGCTTGCATGTGTGTGTGTGACACACTCACACATGCATATATATTTATGTATATGTACATATATGTCTACACATATTTACACATATATGTATGTTAGCTGTTATCAGTGGCATCTTTATGGGATGTATATGATGCTCAAAAGCATGGTGAACTTTCTGGTGAAAGTTACTTGCTAATTTCTATTCTGGGCTACTCATATAACTTTGATGAGTACCAGATTCACCCAACTCTGACCTTTGGCTCTAAAAAAGCAGCAGCCTACACTGTGGTCACACCTTGCTAAACTATCATAGTAGGTGAGTTAAACCAGATTGAAGGAAACTGACATACTTCAAACCTATCTGAGAGTTATGAGGATGTCTACCTCAAATATATGAAAACTTTCCCCTGTGGAATGGGTAGATGAGAGGAATTTGTTCCAATAGCCATTAAGGTAGCTGAAGCAAGTCTTACAGAGTGCTTAGGACTTGGTCAGATATCAAAGATGTCAAGGCAATAACCAATCATGCTGACTTTTTTCTTGTCATTGGACTTTAATGACTTCAAGAGAGAGTGTAGGTGACCACTTTGTGCAGTTCTATCTTATTTAAATTCAATTCATATGAAAATCAAACTATCATCCAAAATGTTACTGGTCTTTTTTTGAGAATGAAATAACATGGACTATGTACTATGGACTGATCTGACAGCTCAAGGTGGACAATGCTGTTATTTCTGTTCTGTCTTCTCCTTCTCCTCCTCCATTTCAAATACCTCCTCCTTTTCCTCTTCCTCTTCTTCCTTTTTCTTCTTCCTCCATCAGATATAATTCTTCTGGTTATGTGAGGAGTCACATACATGGGTATGTGTAAAGTATTTTAATTTTTAGACATTTGTATTTTGTAAGATAGCTTTGACTTTGTTAGCAAGATTTTTTAAAATTTCCTCATTTATATATTTTATTATTTTTTACATATTTCTTTACATAGAGCTCAGAAAAGAACCAAGCTTAGATAAAAGTCCATAGAGATTCAAATGTAGTTACTATGGATTTAAATTCACATCTTTCATTTAATGACCAGAAATAAATCCATAACCCAAACTCCCTTACTCAATGTTTTAGTTCTGATAGCATTTTTTTTCTGTGTTGATTGGAAACTGTGAGTCTTCCCCTCCCTGGTAATTCTTATGTGATGGCAAATTAGGTCCTCTTTTATCTCAGTTCTTACCTAACCCCTGGAACTTCATGTAGGGTCAGATTGACTAAATGGTCAATGACTTCTCCATTGATTGATGATGAACTGTTAAGAACATTATGGAAGTATTCAGCTCATCACTCTAGGATCAAGTCCCTATTGCTATGAATCTATCAGCATTGAGTTGTTGAGATGTACCATATGTCTTTGACCCATAAATAACATTCAGGGTATCATAAAATTATTTTGATTTGTTACTGTCAGCAAAAAATTGAATTCTTGTTACTGTCAACAAAATAATTTCATCTGTCTTCTTACTGAGCCAAAAATCCTACATCTCTCTAGCCTTTTCTTGGACTTTACTTTTGTTGGAATCAAATGCTGCCTTCTTAGAGATGGATGAACTATCCTGCTGGTAATTCCTGTGGAGTTTTCTTTTTCCATTTAGTAGCTTCTATCTTTCTCCATGAAGTTCCAACTGAATGCAATTAGGCTCCTTTCGAGTGGCAAAGCACCTGGTGCTGATTCTATTCCAGCTGAGATCTAAAAAGGGGGGGATGACAGGTGGCTCTAATGTTCATTCAAAAACTGACTGAAATTTTCCATGTTATATGACATGAAGAGCCAAGAAGTAAAGGATTCCTCCATCATCCATCTCTATAAGGGTAAAGGGAATAGATTGTCCTGTAACAATCACAGGGATATTTCTCTTCTTGTCATTGCTGATAAGATTCTTGCTAGAGTCCTTCTCAATAGGCTGATCCTTCACCTGGAAATTTATCACTTTCCTGTGAGCCAATATGACTTTAGAAAGGGTAAAGGAACAGTTGAAGTATTTTATGCCCAACAACTCCAGGAAACATGCCAGGAACAAAATAGAGGTCTCTATATAACATTTGTAGATCTGACCAGGGCCTTTGATACTGACGGTCACAAGGGTTTATAGAAAATTATGTCAAAATTTGGTTTGCCAGAGAAGTTTATCAGTTGCATGCCCAGGTTCTGTACAGTAGATGATGCTTTTGAGATTTCCCAGTCACCAACAGATTAAAACAAAGATGTTTCCTTGCTCCCATACTTTTTAGCATGATGTTTTCAGTCACCTTATTAAACACCTTTATTGAGAATGAACATGGCCTCAAGGTCAGCTACCACAATGATGACAAATTCTTTAACTTGAAAAGGCTATAAGCCAAGACCAAAGTGGAGGGAGTGTTGTTACATGGTCTTCTGTTTGCAGATAATTGTTAACACAATGCAGCCTCTGAAGCTTAGATGCAACAAAGTATGGATCAGTTCTCTACTGTTTGTGCTAGTTTTTGTTTAACAATTAACACCAAGAAAACACAGATGCTCCTTCAGCCAGCATCACATCATCCATATGTGGAACCATAAACTACAGTAAATGGAGAAGTTTTGAATACTGTGGACAGGTTCACTTACTTTGCAGAGTACTTTCCAAGAAGAACACATTAACAATGAAGTGAACATTCACATTGCCAGAGCTAGCTCAGTATTTGGGAGGCTCCACAAGAAAGCTTGGAAGAGAAGAGGTATTAGACTGGCTACCAAACTGAAGGTCTACAGAGTTGTTTTGGTTAACCTCATTGCTAAATGCCTGTGAAACCTAAACAATCTATAAATGTCATGTCAGGAACTTGAATCACTTCCATTTAAATTGTCTTAGGAAGATTTTGAAGGCCACCTGGCAGGAGAAGATATCAGACACTGAGGTCCTTTCTCCATCTAAACTGCCTAGCATTCAAACATTACCATGGAGAGTGCAACTACAATGAGTTGGACATGTTAGAATGCCAGTAATAAGCTTCTCAAAAAACTTATTATAATGTTCTAGTTTTGCTCATTTCACTCTGCATCAATTCATATAAATCTTTTCAGGCTTTTCTGAAATCCCATCCCTCATGATTTCTTACAGAACAATAGTACTCCATTGCATACATATAAAACACAATTTGATCAGTCATTCCACAATTGATGGGCATTCCCCTCAATTTCCATGTCTATGCCACTACAAAAAGAACTGATATGAATATAGTATTTCTGAATCAAAGAATATGAACAATTATATTTCCCTTTGAGCATAATTTCAAATTCCTCTCCAGAAAGGTTGCATCAGTTCACAACTCCACCAACAATGCATTAGAATCCTATCTTTTCCACATCCTCTGCAACATTTAACAGTTTCCTTTCTAGTCTTATTGGTTGATTTGATAGGTGTGAGGTGGATCCTCAGAGTTGTTTTAATTTGCAATTCTGTGATCAATAATGATTTTAGAGTATTTTTTATGTGACTATAGATAGCTTTGATTTTTTATTTGAGATTTGCCTTTCCTCCTTTGACCATTTATAATTTGGGAAATGACTTGGTTTTATTTTTTTTCATAAATTTGACTCAGTTCTCTATATATTTTAGAAATAATTAAAAACACTAGTTCCAAAAATTGTTTCCCAACTACATTCCTTTTACTCTTGGTTGTAGTGGCTTTGCTTATGCAAAGTCTTTTTAATTTAATGTAATCATAATTTTTTCTTGTTTTGTATAATGTTCTCTATCTCTTCTTTGGTCAAAAACTCTTCCCCTTTCTATATATCTCACTGGTAACCTATTACTTTCTATCCTAATTGACTTATAATATTAACTTTTTATCTAAATCCTGTACCCATTTTGATCTTATCTTGGTTTAGGGTATGAGAAGTTGCTATATTTCTAATTTCTGCCACACTAGCTTCAAGTTTTCCCACAGTTCTTAATTGGAGAGAGAGAAGCGCCAGAAGCTGGATAGACATTTACTGGATAGACATATTGTTGTTTGCTTGCACCGAATCCATTCCATTATCCACCACTCTGTCTCATAGCCAGTACCAAACAGGTTTGATGATTGATACTTTATAATTTTAAGTCTGATTTGGTCAGTCTACTTTCATTTGCATTTTTCCATTAATTCACTTGATATTCTTGATATTTCATGAATTTGGTTATTACCTTTTATAGCTCACCAAAATAATTTTTGGAAGTTTGATTACTATGACACCAAATTATAATTCATTTAGCTAGAATTGCCATTTTTACTATATTACTATACCCAATAGAAACTGATATTTGCCCAGTTATTTAGATATGATTTTATTTGTGTGAAAAATGTTTTATAGCTGTTTTCATATAGATTCTGAGTTTGCTTTGGCAGGTACATTCCCAAGTAGTTTAATGTTGTTTGCATGTCAACTACATGTTTAAATAGGAAATAAGATTACTTAATTGTTATATTAGAGGGGATATTTAGGTTGGAAAAAGAATGGGAAATTTTTAGGGTAATTACAATTCTGAATTAAGGAAAGGAATGTGAGTCAGATAAGGAAAGAAAAGGAAAATTCTGTGGTCTATTTGGGAATATTTTTGGAAGAAAAAAATTCATTTTGGTTAAGGATGTTTGAGTCATTATTGTAATGAGAGTAAAAAGTTAAAAAATGTACATGTTGCAAGCTCAGGGGAGTTTTCTCCTGAAGTGAAGCAATTATGTAAGTTTATTGTTTTGAAGTGAAGTATTTATGTCAATATGACAAGTAAGTAAGACAAAATTGTTGTAAATTGTTATAAGCTCCAGAATCTTTGTATCTTGTGATGAAAGCATGTATGTTTGGTCTAAGTAAAGTGTTAAGCAGTTTCTCATCAAAAGACAAGGCTTCAACAAGTCACCTGAGCTGGAGAGGATATTTTGGAGCAGATTAAGGAGGTACAGAAAGACTTCAAATGTTTCCAGGAGAGAGGACAAGAGAGAAGGAGAGACACCGGACCAATTCATCTTCACCATCTCTTGCCTATGTGTACATTGTTTAGTCAGGCGATTCTGTCACTTTTTATACCAGTAACTTCTTCCCCTTGATTCTGTAAGTGGGATACCCCTTCCTGGTCTTTATAGATAATTAAAGTTTTGATGAAAAGGAAGAAGTGAGGCATGATGAATATATATTCCATTGAGAGAAAAGGAGGGCCAGATTATTGGGTGGCATGATTATTTACTAAATGAGTCTGTATATCCTATCTAGGGAGGGGTCCTATCTCTTGAGAACAGGGTATTAGTAATGGTGGGATTTAAATCTATCTGACAGAAGTCATTGCCCAGTCTTTTGGTGTGGCTAGCTTTTATATTTGTGGTGGTCCAAAGCAGTTTGAGAATTGGCCTTGGGTGTCAGTCCCAGTGTGTCCTGCTTAGATTCTCAGTTCCTGATCAGAGATACACTAGGGCACAGGATTCTAGACGACAGGAAAGAAACACCAGTGACATAAGACTGAGTCAGTTCAGAGTGACTATTGTCTGTACAGGATATTTTCCTGGGGAGTAACAAAAACCTGTGGAATTATATTTGGAATCAGGGTACATATACTCTGAACTGTACAACTTACAGAGTTAGGTGGACTAAGACTCAAGTGAGATGTAATGATGGTACCTGGATCCCTTGTCAGAATACATTACAGTAAAGAAAATTGTGATTATCACTGCATATACCCATCTGCTAAGTGTTGGTCAGAGAGTTGTTATCCAGACTTTTGGGTCTGCTACTGGGCAAAGGATGGGAGTTGGGGCTATGGAACCCCATTTTGTATATCCTGATTAGATTCTAAGCTATAGTGGAAACATTTGCCAATTTGACAACTAGGGCCCTGAACTTCCACGCTATTTGAGGCATACAAACAAGAGAGAAATATTCAACATAGAATTATATTAGACAATCTGTTGATTAGAGAAGGAGGCATTTGTGGAAAAGATGCCTTAATAAAAAATATTTACTCACTTTGCAATGAATATTCACGAACATCTTATAATGGAAGGGAGGAAGGGAGGAAGGGAGGGAGTAAAGAGAGGGAGAGAGGAAGGAAGAAAAGAAAAAATAAATTTAAAAAGACTTCTATTTCTATCTTTTGCTGCCCTTTCTTGTTAGTAATATGTGGAAATACTAACAATTCCTGTTGACTTATATCTTGTGACTTTTAAAGTAGCTATTTTAGAGGATTTTCTAGGGTAGGATTTGAAGCTTTCTTAAATGCAGGTCCAATACTCTATTATATACTAGATCATTCTGTTCCACTATTGTGTGATAAGTTCAAGAGAACAATGACAAATAATACAGTTTCCTAACTGAAGGAGATTAATGCTAAATCAGGTAAATAACATAATTATAAGTAGTATAAAACTAAGCAAGAGTTTACAAACATGATACTTTTAGTGTTCAGGAGGAATCAAGAAAGGAAGGGTGGAGTTGGTATGTAGGTATATGTAAGAGGCAAGTTTTTAAAAAGGTCCCTCTTATCTATGCATAAATACATAAATTATGCCTTCTCCATCTAGTAAAAGCCCAAGACAGGTACATACACTTGTTTCTTTCTGTATTCTCATTGAAGGAACAGAAATGTCCTCAAAGGAAAGAAAGAAATGTCCTTCTCATGTCAAATGAACAATGAAAGAGAAGACCCCCCAAAATGGAAGAGTAGATAAAGTACCAAGTATGTCAATGTTCTCCACAGAGCTTCCTTGACAAAGATAATAGAGTAGTTTGTCATTTCTTTCTCCAATGAATTAAGGCAAATAAAGGCTAAGTGACTTCTGCATTGTCTAGCTAATAAGAATTTGTGGTTAGAACTGAATTCAAGTCTTCCTGATTCCCAACTATTTGTTGAGCTACCTGACTGCTTCCACAGTCAAGAAGATTTGAATTTAAGTGTGGCCTTCGATACTTGCTAGCTGTTGCCCAATCCAGTCCCGAGTAATCCAACTAACCTCTATTTGCCTCAGTTTTCTCATTTGTAAAGTGGGAATGATAATGGTACCTACTTCTCAGATCAAATGAAACAATAATTCAAGAGTGCTTTAGCATAGTATCTGGCACATAGTAGGTGTTTCAGGTGCTTCGTAAAGTTTTGTTGTTCTTGACACTAGCTGCAGTAAGTTATTTTGACTTCCATTCAGGTATTAATGATGCTGGGTAGATATAATCAAAGAATTGGGTGGGTCTTAAGATGTCCTTACTTATCTCTAAGCCTCAAGTTTGATACAACTTTTCTTCTACTTCTACTTCTTCTAATCCTGATTGATTAAAAAAAAATTCTTACTACTTTCCATTGAATATGCATTGAATTTTCCTTAGGTTTCCATTTTATTCACTAATTAGTTGTAGCATATTGCTATCCAGTCAGTAGTTGTGATACTTGTATACCCTCTTACTAAACATACACACACACACACACACACACACATGCTTAGAAATAATTACTCAAAAATATTATAAAATAGGATACCTAGAGCTATCATGTTCAGAACCAATATCCACACTTAACTTACATTAGAGAGTTTCTTCCTAAAATGCCTGCCGTTATATATAAATGACTGGGATGAAGAATTGATTCATATTTCATTCAATTTTACTGCAAACATGGTTTCAATTATTTATTAAGCACTGGCGGTTGAAACAATGGTAGATTTCAGAAATGTTAAGGAATAATCTTAGGTGGCAAAAAAGGAAAAGTAAATATGGAATGGAAATTTGTTTTGATCAAATAAGAGAATTTCAGCAGCTATGAGCAGTTGTGGATGATAGATGACAAAAGTCATTAAAGGAATTTCCTAAACTATGTATGGCCACAAGACTACTCTACTAAATAAACTATAGTGACTACTTATTACTTCTATATTCAAATTTAAAATCGTCTGTTTGACTCTTAAAATCCTTAATTATATTCTCATAATCTACTTTCCCAACAAATATATGACTGTTTTCATTCTTTTAAAGACTAAACTTTCATCTTGTTCCCCAAACATGGCACTTCTTCACTCAACTCCATTCCTTCATAGTGACCATCACTCTGTGTAATGGGTACCACCTTGTCATTCCACCAAAGAGAATGCCTTACTTCCTTCAAATTCAACTCAAATTGTGCTTCATACATGTTTCCTTATCATAGTTTCATGGAGAACAGGGACCTCCCTCTCTAAGTTGTTATCAATTCTATTAATCCATATATATGTACATAAGACTTCTGTTTGAATGTTTCTTGAGAGCAGAAATTGGTTAATTTCTTATCTTTTTAACTGTGGAGATTAGGATAGTTAATGGCAAGGTATAGACATATTAAATTCTTATTCATTAATATATTTATTGATTAATTGAAAGAGCATTCAAACCTGTCTTCCTGATGCTAAAATCAATTCTTCCTACAATATTCCCTGATCAAGTGGATCTCTTTTTTACTTTCTGTGGGTGCAATTGTAACATAGGAACTGTTTAAAAAGAAACCATTCTGTTGAAGTGACCTTGAAGAAAACATTAGCCTTTTCTATGTTTTCGTTCCTCTCAGTTTAAATAAAATCATAATGTTTTTAGTTTCACAGGGATAATATAAAGTTTAAATATATCATTTTTCAAAGACCTTAGGAATGGCAGAATAAAAATACAAAGTATCTTTTATTTTATCTTGACACAAACCAGTATTTTATATTGATACAAACCAATAAGCTACAAAATGTCTATTAGCTACATATGACCCTGAGCGAAAATTAGGAAAAGTGAGCTCCTGGTCATTAAAACTTATGATACTTTGAGACCTTATCTGTTGGTGACCCAGCAGTTTCCACACTGTTAGAAAAAAAAATCTTGGTCATATTCCATGTCACATTGTGTTATTTGTAGGGAGGCAATGGGAGTTATATCTATATTGTATAGAAAATATAATGAATATTTTTCCTGATTTGATAGTCATCTTGACATGGAATCAATAAGAGGAACCTGACTGAATCCAAATGATTAATTGAAATAGGCAGATAGAGCTGATGTCTTTAACAGAAAGTAATTAAAAATCTCCTAAACACCTACATAAGTTCAGAAGTTACAGACATTTGGTATTTTATATTAGCTTGTTGGTGGTTCAATTACCAGATCAACTACAGAGATATTAAAGAATAGAAACTACATTCACAAGCCCTGCAGTTCAGTAGTTAGAAATTATGATGACAACTCAAGCAGGGACAGATTCATTCCCCACTGAGAACATGCTGTGCCTGGATGACACCAGAACAACACACTGAGCAGAGAAAATTCATCTTGTCAACTAAATGTTTTGTCTACACAGTTACAAATAGCCAGTTAGAATGCTATTTTTATTCTCTTTCTGAATTGACTAAGCTGGTTGTTGATCCTCAGTGAGTATTTGCCTGATAGGTGAGTAGGGAAAAATTTCATTACTAGACTTTCCATATTGAAAGTCCATAATTCTTTAATAAACATTAACAGCAAGATCAACATTATTTGAAAGTAAAATTTCTTTTTAGCAAATTTGACTTCAGCATAAAAAATGCTATGTTTAATTCTAGCTCAGGAGTAGTGGCAATCAAAAATGCAAACTTTCAGTGAGCAATGTTTGTCTCCAGAAAGAGATGGGGTAACTCCTAGGGATTCTTTGAACACTTCTTTGATGTCTCAAAGAGGACTTATCCAGAGTAGGAAAGACAGCCTCCAGTAGAAGTCTGCCTTACAGGAGGAGAGAAGAGGAATTTTTGCTTGTTTTTTTTCATGGAATAGCATAGATAAAAGTTTTAAAGAGATAAGTTATGTCTAGATGCTTGGGAAAATATTTGAACATTTAGAGCTATTATAAAGTGGAATGGGCTACCTTGAGAGGTTGAGGGTTCCACTCAGTGGAGACCTTTAACAAGAAGTTGACTGAACATTTGTCAGAAATGATATTGCTCATTTTAGGTTTTAGCTAGATAAACTTAGAAGGTTATTCCAACATGCCATAATTCTAAATATGGCTATTCTTTTTTTCCTCCAACTAAGTGTTATTATTTTTGACAATGAAGAGAAGAAATAAGGTGAAAGGAGGGAAAAACTATAAACCGAAGGGAGATACTACAGAAGCTAAAAAAGAGATAGTAATTATAATGGTGAATATGAATGGGATGGACACAAATAAAATCAAAATGGCAGCAGAGTGGATTAAAATACAGATTTCTATAATATATTGTTTACAAGGAATACATTTGAATCAGAAATTTCTACTCAGAGTAAAGGTAAAAGTCTGGAGCAGAACATATTATGCTTCAGCTGATGTGAAAAATGAAAGGGTAATAATCCTTATTTCAGACAATATATTAGTTAAAATAGATCCAAATAAAAAAATGATAAGGAAGGAAACTACACCCTTTTAAAAGGTACCATAGGCAATGAATTAATCTCAATTCTAAACATGTATGTGCCAACTAGTATAGTATCTAAATTCTAAGAGGAGAAGCTAAAGAAGTTACAATAAGACATAGAAAGGAAAGCTTGTACTGGTGGGGTACCTCAACCTCCTGTTCTCAAAATTAAATAAATCCCACCATAAAATAAGTAATAAAAATGTTAGGATGGTGAATAGAATGTTGGAAAACAGATATTTCAGTCCTCTGGAGAAAATTGAATGGGGACAGAAAGGAACATACATTTTTCCGTGTTACGTGACACCCACACAAAAATTAACCATGTGTTAGGGATCTCATAATTAAATGCAGAAAGGCAGTGATATTGAATGCATTCTTTTCAGATCATGATGCAATGAGAAACTCATGCAATTAAGGGCTATGGAGAGATGGATCTAAAATAATTGAAAATGAAATAACCTAATAATTAAAATTAAAATTGAACTAGTTCTGAGTTTTCACTTCATACTTTGAAAATTACTAAAAATAACCAAAAAAAATACCCAAGACAAAATATAGATACATTTTATGTTGGAGTTAGGTGGTGGTAGAGTAACTACTCTGATAAATTGCTGTTTCACAACTACTGTGAGAAACAAATGAAACAACTGTTTTGCAAAGCAATTTGGAATTACTTATATAAAGTGATTAAAATATCCACATAGTTTCAAGATTCTGTTACTTGATTTATGCACCAAGGGCACCATCAAAAAATAAAAGAAAAATATCCTCACATACTCCAAAATTTTTATAAAGCCCTCATTCACAATAATGCTTGATAAATGTAAAATTCTTTGAGTTTCTTTATGACACATTAAGAATTTTGAATGAACAAATACAAGCTTATCTTTCTTTATATTCAGAATATGTTATAATTTCTCTCTGCATGTTGTCACAACTCAGTAATGTCATTGGATTATAATTATTATATGATTTTTGTATCTTAGGAATGTGTCATAGTTCTCTTTCTAGACTATAAATTTTATTCTGTAAGTACCTAATCTTATTTCCTGTATTTTTACCATAAAGAATGATTTGTAAATAATAGTTGTTTAATAAATGGATGAATATTTTGGAAATTATCCCATATTTTTTACATTTCTTAGTATTGTATCTTACTTAACTTGCTTTGCACATGAAAGGGGATCATATTGCAAATTCTATACACTTTATTCTAATTTTGACATTTAATTTTTCCTTTGTTTTGTTTTTTCCATTGCTGACTCAGGGTCTGTATGACTTTTTTTTCTAGTATATTTACCAATGTAATACCCAATTCTAATTCTCTAAGCTTACAGACCTTTTTTTATTCTTCAAGTCACAAATTCATTTATTTTTTCATTCTCACTTACATTCATTATGTTGGTCTTTTTGTCACCTGACCAATTCATTCTTATGTTCTATTTTTTATTTTTGTTTTTTTGCAAGGCAACGACTTGCCCAAGATCACACAACTAGGTAATTATTATGGATCTGTAGCCACACTTGAACTCGGGTCCTCCTGAAGCCAGGGCCAGTATTCTATCCACTGCACACCTAGCTGCCCCTCTTATGTCCTCTTGAAGGGAAATAGTTACAGCTCTCAACATTGTTTAATCAGAGAATTAGGTATGAAAATTCTGATTTTTCATATTCAAGTAAATAAAGAAAATCTTAAAAAAAATCTGATACTAGAAAACTTTGTCAGAGTAGCTCTTAATCTTTCCTTATAATAAATAATTTGAAAAACTAAAATTTTTCAATAATCTCTTTTTTATAACTCTTCTTTATAGTATCTAATAGGAATTTAAATGTGAAGCAGACCATAAGAAAGAAATTCCAAAATTTAAGTATCATATTGCCAAAAGGTATTAGGATACGAGAAATGGAGTTCCCATGAAAAGATAAGAAATTTTTCCTAAGGTATTAAATGTTCATATGGCGGAATCAATTTAGCAAGCTAACCAAATTTAAAAGGGTCTAATTAACAAAAGGAAATTCTTCAGTCCTCTGTATCTTTTAGGAATCTCTCAGCATAAAGTATCCATGACATAGAATTCAATTATTCTATATTTGTTGATCCTGTTTTATTTCCCTTTATTTCCTTTGACTATTAGTAAAATTCTCTCTTGAAAGCTCCAATTTTTCCATAAAGAATATCAATGAGTTCAAACAGGGCACCTTAATACTAATCATGCAAATGCTGATGATGGCAAAAGACCAAAACAAAAAAAAAAAAAGATAATCACATTAGTTCTGAGGTTCAAACATGAAGCAATAAGGGAGTTAAGAAAGAATGTGGAAAAAAAAGGATGACAACCTTTGTCTAGAGTAAAGTGTGACTACTGTGAGAAACAAGCTCTCTCCCTGCTTAAGACTATTTATGCCTGGAACTGGTGGCATAAATCTTTCCGATTTATTTATTTATTTAAATCTGTCTCCAGGAAAAAGGTCATTGGGAAGTTAAGGTTTTCTTGATAACTAATTACTAAACATTATTGTTACTAAATTGAAAAGGCTTCAATGGTCCTCTAAATTTGAGGAACGAGGACAAAACCCACTTGTCCCACCCTAGTTACATTTTATATGTTTAGAGAAAAACCCTACCTTTCCTACTATAGTTAAGAAAAACAAAGATCTAAGAAAGGTCAGTAGCACCAGGGTCTCAATGGAGCTTTGTCTAGTGCAGTCTGTGCCACTCAGTAGTAGGTCTTGAAAGCAAATGAATTAGTGGTGGCATTAACTGTTTCAGGAGCTCTCTTTTAAGGCAATGGGAAAGGATAGTTAGTCCAAAAGCTATTAAAGGGACATTTTCCAGTTAAAAGGAATAGGAATCTTTTGCATTACCCATAATTGTATCTGAATTATACACCTGGGTCTAAGTTTTAGGGCAAGGAGAAGCACAACACACTAGATATTATGGCCACTGGAAAGTTAGGATGCTAGCCAAAATTTGAGGAAGGAAATTAATGCCCAGAACAGGGAATAGGCCAGAAGAATAGTAAACATACCTCTCCTTAGATCATATCACCTTTAAAGGACTGAAAGCTTGAAGATCTATAGAATTAATTTTGAAAAGCAGCTGCATAAAACCTTGAAGATTGGGTAAGTGCATCTTCCACCCTGGAAGCAGATTCTCACTTTAGTGTAGAGATAAGAATCAAGAAATAGGTTGGAAAAATAAGCAAACATAATCTGAATATAGACAGTTATGATGGTAACAAGGAAGGTCAAATTACATACTTGGAAGGAGATAGCAAAGTCAAAATTACTAATAAAAGGACTCAGATAAAAATATGATTTAGTCTCAGGTTAAGGAAATGTTCAAATAGAATTTTGAAAATCAGTAAGAAGTAGAAGAAAATAGAAAGAGAAATGACAGTAGTGTCCAAAAACTAATGGAGAAAAAAGTCTACAATTTGGTAAAAGAGGCATAAAAAGTACCATGAGGTAAAAAGAAACTTAAAAAAACAGAATAGATGGAGTAGTAAAAGAGATACAAAAATATTTAATTTGAACAATAATATCTTGCAAAATATAATTGCAAAATGGGAAAAGATCTACAAAAACTCATTGAAGAGAACATAGAAAGCAGACTTGGTCAAATAGAGAAACCAGCACAAAATTTCACTGAAGGAATGCATTTCTTAAAAAGTAAAATTTACCATACAGTACATGAAATACAAAAGCTCCCTGAAGAAAATTGAAAAAGAGTAGAATTGGATAGGTGGAAGTTAACTGTTTTTCTGTGTGAGGTAAATACATTTGACTGTAGGCAAGACTGCTGTGTGCAAGAGTTCAGTCATGTCCAGTATCTTTTCCTTTTCAGTCATGCTTGTATGCTCATGGAAGTAGACAACAATGCTTGTTACCCCAATTGTGGAACAATTTGACCATTTGCTGCTGGCAGGGCATAAAGTATTTCATACTCATTTGAACTATACATAAATACTTTTTTTTAGATTAGAGATTTTATTTATTTTGAGGCTTGCAATTTTCCCCCTAATCTTACTTCCCTCCCCCCACCAAAGGCAATTTGTCACTTTACATTTGTTTCCATGGTATACATTGATTCAAATTGAGTGTGATGAGTGGGAAATCATATCCTTAAGGAAGAAACAAAGTATAAGAGATAGCAAGATCAGACAATAAGATATCAGGTTTTACTTCTAAATTTAAGGTCCTTGGTCTTTGTTCAAACTCCACAATTCTTTCTCTGGATACAGATGGTATTCTCCATTGCAGAGATCTCCAAATTGTCCCTGATTAGTGAACTGATGGATTGAGGGAGTCCATCAAGGTTGATCATCGCCTCCATGTTGCTGTTAGGGTGTGCAGTGTTATTCTAGTTCTGCTCATCTCATTCAGCATCAGTTCATGCAAATCCCTCCAGGCTTCCCTGAATTTCCAGCCCTCCTGGTTTCTAATAGAACAATAGTGTTCCATGACATACATGTACCACAGTTTGCTAAGCCATTCCCCAATTGAAGGACATTTACTTGATTTCCAATTCTTTGCTACCACAAACAGGGCTGCTATGAATATTTTAGTAGAACGGATGTTTTTACCCCTTTTCATCATCTCTTCAGGGTATAGACTCAGTAGTGGTATTGCTGGGTCCAAGGTTATGCACAATTTTGTTGCCCTTTGGGTGTAGTTACAAATTTTTCTCCAGAAAGGTTGGATGAGTTCACAGCTCCACCAACAATGTAATAGTGTCCCAGATTTCCCACAACCCTTTCAACTATGATCATTTTCCTTTCTGGTTATATTGGCCAGTCTGAAAGGTGTGAGGTGGTACCTCAGAGAAGTTTATTTTGCGTTTCTCTAATAAGTAATGATTTAGAGCAATTTTTCATATGACTATGGATTGCTTTGATCTCCTCATCTGTAAATTGCCTTTGCATATCCTTTGACCATTTGTCAACAGGGGAATGGCTTATTTTTTTTTAAAAAAATATGACTCAGTTCTCTGTATATTTTAGAAATGAGTCTTTTGTCAAAAACATTAGTTGTAAACATTGTTTTCCAGTTCACTACATTTCTTTTGATCTTGGTTACAGTGGTTTTTGTCTGTGTGAAAGTTTTTTAATTTAATGTAATTGAAATCATCTAGTTTGTTTTTTAGTGATGTTCACCATCTCTTCCTTAGTCATAAACTGCTTCCATTTCCATAGATCTGACAGGTAAACAAGTTCTTGACTTTCTAATTTGTTTATAGTATGGTTTTTTTATGTCTAATTCCTGTATCCATTTGGATCTTATCTTGGTAAAGGGTGTGAGGTATTGGTCTAATCTAGCTTTCTTCAATACTAACTTCCAATTTTCCAAGCAGTTTTTATCAAAGAGTGAGTTTTTATCCCAATAGCTGGACTCTTTGGGCTTATCAAACAGCAGATTACTGTAATCATTTCCTGCTATTTCACCTAGTCTATTCCACTGGTCCACCACTCTTTTTCTAAATCAATACCAGAAAGTTTTGATGACTGATGCTTTATATATATATATATATATAATTTTAGATCAGGTAGGGCTAAGCCCCCTTCTTTTGCACTTTTTTTTTCATTGAATCCCTGGAAATTCTTGACTTTTTTATTTCCCTACATGAATTTACTTACAACTTTTTTTCTAACTCAATAAATACTTTTTGTGGCAAAGTAATTCCCTAGCAAGGCAATCTCAATAGTATAGACATTGAAATGCCTAGTATGATAGAGGAATATGATATGAAAACAGGACATATAGACTCTTTTGATCAGCTCTTGGCATGTTATGCAAATAGTCATAAGCCTGTAAAATGTGTTAGCCAATTTACAACTTATTGCCCTGGTAAATGGTTATTCTGGGAACTCCTGTACAAAATTCAGAGAAAGGGTTGTTGATGGCTGCCTTATAGAATACCAGTGTACAGTTACATGCAGATGCTTGGCAGACCATCAACAAATCCTCTTCCTAATCAGCTGACTGACCAATATTTTTCATGTCACTGAAAATATTTCACTGTCATACTCAGTGTCACAAATATGACTGTGAGTTAGGTAGTAACAGGGCAAAACGTGAGAGACATTAGTGTATCATACACTGCAAACAGTGTATGTACCAGGCAAGTGAATGATTGCTTTGAGCTCTACCATTCAATGTAGCAATATAAACAACTATCTAAAAATATTTTTTGGAATAATTTTTCCACTATTGACGATAAAGCATGTTAGGTTGAAAAAAGTGCATGTTTTCTGCAAACATTATGTATTATTAGTTGTTTTAAGACCCTTTATAGAATAGTTAGGAAGAAACTGACATAAATTGCAATTATAATTGATCCCCTGTGAAATTTATATTTTGGTTCAATTTTGGCAGAACATATTCATCTGGGATGAAAGGAAAAATATTTTTCAACAACAAAAGAGCTAATGAATTAAACAAAATCAAAAAAAATGAAAAGTAGAAGAAAATGTGAAATAATTAATTGAAAAAACTTATCTGGAAAATAGATCTAGAAGAGATAATTTAAAAATTAAAAGAAAACCAAAAAAATAAACATTTTTCAAAAACATTATAAATGAAAGCTGCTCTGATATTCCAGAATCAGAGGGGGAAATAGAAATTGAATTAATACACTGATCACTTAGTGAAATTCCAAAATGAAAACTATAGTCAAATTCTAGAACTCTCAAGTCAAAGAGAACATATTGCAAGAATCTTTAAAGAAACAATTCAAATATTATGGAACAATAGTCAGAATCACAGAAGATTTAGCAATTTCTACCTTAAAAGATAAGAGTTTTGTAATATGATATTCCTGAAGTCTAAGGAGATAGGATTACAACTAAGAATCATGTACCCAGGAAAACAGTATAATCATTCAAAGGAAAATGGATAATCAATAAAATAGATGATTTTCAAGCATTCCTGATTTAAAAAAAAGTCCAGGCCTGAAGAGAAATCTTTACTTCCAAATACAAAATTGAAAAGAAGCATGCAAAGGTAAACAAGAAAAAAATCATAAAGGTTTCAATAAGGCTAAACTCTACAATTGTTTTTGGGATAATTATATTTGTAACTCCTAAAAATTTTCACATTATTATAACAGTTAAAAGGAGTATACATAGACAGGGTAGGTTAAAGACAAGCAAAATTCTTTTGAGGAAAGAGTGAAAAGTGAGAGAGCAGGGAAAACAGAATGGAGACACAATTTGTAATAGTAAGTTTGAAACGAAATTCAGCAAGTTTCTTGATAGACTTCATTCCTCAAAAATATAGAGAACTAAGCCAAATTTGTGAAAATGAAAGTCATTTCTCAAATGATAAATTGGCAATTTTCAAACTAAGTAATCAAAGTAATATATTATCATGTGGGAAAATGCTCCAAAACATTATTAATTAAAGAAATTCAAATTAAAGCAACTTTGAGCTACTACCCCACAACTATCAAACTGGCTAATGTGATAGAAAAGAAAGATGACAAATGTTGAAGTGGAAATAGGGAAATTGATATACTATTGCAGTGTTGGTGAAATTGTATACTAATTCAGTCATTCAGTATGGTAAATTGGAATAGTGGCCAAAGGGTCACAAAACCATGTGCATTCTCTTTAATCAAATAAAAAAGTACTACTAAGTTTGTAGCCCTAAGAGATAAAAATAAGGAAAAAGGATCAATAGGTAGAAAAAGATATTTATTGTAGTTCTTTATGTGATGGCAAAGTATTGGATATTGAAGGGATAGTTATCAAGTGGGAAATACTTGTGCAAGTAGTTATATTTTGCCATAAGAAATGACAAATTTATTGCTCTCAGAAAAATATGGAAGGACTTTCCTGAACTGATAAAAGTAAAATGATCAGAACTAGGAGAACAGTGCACACAGTAACAAAAGTATCATATGAGTAGCAGCTATGAATGACTTAGCTATTATCACCAATAGTGTTTCAAGACAATTCTGAAGGACTTATGATGAAAATTGCCATTGTTATCCAGAGACAAAATTATCTGATAGAATGTGTATGAAGGTCAAATTATCCTTTTCTTTTTTGCTTATTTTTTATTTTTTTATTTTTTGGTGCTTTCTTTTATAACATGAATTATTGGTTTCACATGTACTATATCAGATTACTTATCATCTCAATTTTGGGGAGGGAGAGGGGAGAGGAAGAGAATTTGGAAGTCAAATTTTAAAAAAATTTAAAATCATTTTTACATGTAATTGGAGGAAATATATTAAATCATCAAAAAATTACTTGATTTTTATTTCCTTTAATTGAGAAATATTACCTTTATGAAGAGGTATTTTGAGGGCAAATAAAATAATGCAATTTACATCTGGAAAAAGTACTTGCACATATTGTAGCATAAAAAATGTGACAAACATTCAGATTTTCTTAAAGAAATACACATGTAATTTTTACTCTTTATTTAATGAAGGAATTTTCTTTTGGAAAATAGAAAGAAACCTCAAACTCTAAGGAGCAAAATTCTAATATAAACCATAAGTAGATACAAGGAATTCAAATGTTAGGTGATAAAAATCTTTGATTTTATACAAAGAGTGTTGCTGGAAAATCCTATTAATATTCAGAGGAAATTTGGGAATTAGGAACAGACTGCTTCTTAGACATTTTTTCTCCAAAGTCATAATTCAGTGCTTCATAAGCTAGTGTTCAAAAGAAACAGCTTTTATTGTGACACAAAATACTTTCTTTGTTCCATAATCTCACCAAAAAACTTCCCCAATCCAACTCATAATTGTTAGTTGAGCATACATTATGATTTTAGAGGTACAATATTTATTCAAAATATCTCTTGTCACAATGGAAATAATTCCATCATAAAGCTCTCTTTTATGTCAATTTATTTGACTTTTCTAGGAAAGCAATAGTCAGTAACAATTTCTTAATAATGAATTTAATCAATCAGGTAGCACTAATGTACTACTTATTATATCATGCAAATCTGCTATGTGCTGAAGGTACAAAGAAAGACAAAAACATGAACTTTGCCCTCTTGAAACTCTCATTATAATGTGGTATATGACATGCAAATGATTATAAATATACAAGAAATGTGAAATATAAATTGGAGTCATCTCATATGGAAGGCAGTGGCATGTAGAAGATAAGAACCGAGTATTTAAGGAAGCCAATAAAGACTAGAATTAGGAGAGTTCTAAGGTAGAGCCAAGATAGCTGCATGATGTTGACATGTTCCTAGAGTTTTTCTCTACCAATTATAAATGAAGCCTCTGCTCTGACATTCAAGCTACAGATACCACCAAGAAAAAGAAAATATTCAAAGATGTTTCAATGGTAGACATCATGGAGGGTCTACAGTGAAGGTCTTTCTCTTAGAGGGAAAAGAGAAAGAAAAGCCCAAGAGACAGAAGAGCAGGAAAACCAGCAAGAGGCTCTTAACCACAGTGCAATCCAGGACTGGGTTGGGGGAAAGGAAAAAAATCAAAACACTCTTAAGTCAGAACAAATGAAAATAAACTGGAAGTTAAATTTTAAAAGAAAAGCCAAAGGGGAAAGGGAGAAAAATTTTGGTGAGTAGAAATGAGGAAAGGTGAGAGAAAAATGGAAATGGAGAGAGATACAGAATTAGTAAAAACTTAACTGTAAATGTGAATGGGATGAACTGTTCCATGAAACAGAAGTTTATAGCAGAATGTATTAAAAACCAGAATCCTACAATATATTGTTTACAAGAAACACATCTGAAGAAGCAAAATACACATAGGGAAAAAGTAAAAGGTAGAACCAAATATATTATGTATGCCTCAGTTGAAGTTAAAAAAAATCAGGGGAAGGAATCCTAATCACAGCTAATTTAAAAGAAAAAAATCAATCTTATTAAAAGGGATAATACATCTTCTTAATAGGACCACTGGTAATAAAGCTATATCATTACTAAACATGTGTGCACATAATGTCATATCATCAAAGTTCCTAGAGGAAAAACTGAGTGAATTACAAGGAGACACAGACAGCAAAACTTTAATGATGGAGGACCTCACTCTCCCTCTCTGAGAACTAGAAAAATTTAGCCACAAAATAAACAAGAAGGAATTTAAGAAGGTGAATGAAATCTTGGAAAGCAAAGATATTATAAACCTCTGGAGAAAACTTAATGGAAATAGAAAAGAATATAGCTTTTTCTCTGCAGTAGATAGCACCTATACAAAAATTGATCATGTCCTAGGGCACAAAAATCCTATAATAAAATGCAGAAAGACAGAAGAAATATAAACACACATTTTAGACCATGACACAATAAAAATTGCCTGTAATAAAGGGGTCAGGGCAAGATAAAACAAAATTAATTGGAAATTAAATAACTTCATCTTAAATAATGTGTGGTTTAAACATCAAATAATAGAAATAATAAATAATTATATCCAAGAAAATGAAAATAATGAGACATCATAGAAAAATTTATGGGATGCAGCCAAGGCAGTTTTGAGAAGAAACTTTACATCTCTAAATGCCTATATGAATAAAATAGAGAAAGAGGAAATCAATGATTTGGGTATGCATCTAGAAAAAGCTAGAAAAAAAACAAATTAAAGATCTTCAATTAAATAGCAACTTAGACATTCTGAAAATCAAGGGAGAAATTTATTCAATTGAAAGCAAACAAACTGCTGATCTCAAAATGAAACTGAGTTGGATTTATGAAAAAGCCAATAAAATAGACAATTTTTTTGGTTAATCTGATTTAAAAAGAAAAAAAGATAACCAAATTACTAGTATGAAAAATGAAAGGGGTAAACTACCAACCAATGAGGAAGAAATTAAGGAAATAATTCAGAGCACCTTTACCAAACTATATGCCAAGAAATTGGACAACCTGAGTGAAATGGATGAATATTAACAAAAATACAAACTGCCCAGATTAACAGAAGAGGAAATAAATTACTTATAAAGCCCCATTTCAGAAAAAGAAATCGAAGAAACTATCAATAAACTCCCTAAGAAAAAGTTTCTAGTCCAGATGGATTTACAAGGGAAAGCTACCAAACATTTAAAGAACAATTAATTCCTATTTTACATTTTAAAAAAAGTAGAAGAAGGAATTATACCACATTTCTTTTATGACACCAACTTTTTGCTGATACCTAAACCAGGAAGAAACAAAATAGACAAAGAAAATTACAGACCAATCTCCCTACTGAACATTGATTCAAAAAACTTTAATAAAATTTTAACAATGAAACTACAACAAGTTATTGATCAGGTACAATTTATACTAGGCAGACAGGGATGGTTCGATATTAGGAAAACACTCAATAAACTGATCATATCAATAGCAAAACCAACAAAAATCATATAATTATTCAAATAGATTCTGAAAAAATCTTTAATAAAATACAACATCCAATTCCTATTGAAAACACTAAAAAATTTTTAGAAATAAATGGAGATTTCATTATAATAGTTATCTATCTGAAACCATCAATAAATTTTATATGTAATGGGATTAGATTTGTAGCATTTACAGTGAAATCAGGTGTGAAACAAGGATGCCCATTATAAGCATTGCTATTCAATATAGTAATAGAATGCTAGCTATAGCATTAAGATACCAAAAAGAAATTGAAGGAATCAAGATTGGCAATGAGGAAGCAAAGTTTTCAGTCGTTTCAGATGATATGATGGTATACTTAGAGAACCTGAGAAAATTGTCGAAAAATCTCTTTGAAACAATTACCAAATTCAGAGAAGTAGTAGGATATAAAAGGAACCCACACAAATCATCAGTATTTCTACTTGTGAACAACAAAGCTCAAGAGCAAAAGATAAAAAGAGGAATTCCTTTGACATTAAATACTTGAGAATCTACCTTCCAATACAAATCCAACAACTGTATGAACACAATTAAAAAGCATATTTTCCCCAAATAAAGTCAGATCTAAATAACTGAAAAAATTATTGGTTAGAACAAGCTAAAATTAAATTACTTATATATTGCCATAGCAATAAAACTACCAAATAATTACTTTAGCAAGCTAAAAATAACAACAAAATTCATCTGGAGCAACAAAAGATCAAGAATAGCAAAGGAATTGAAAAATATGTAAAGGAAGGTGGTCTAGCTCTAACCAGATCTAAAACTATACTGTAAATTGACAGCTATCAGATCTCCTTGGTATTGCTTAAGAACTAGAGCAATGGAACAATAGATTAGAATAGGTTCAAAAGAAGTCACAATAAACAACTACAGCAATATACTATTTGATAAACCCAAAGACATAAGTTTCAGGCATAAGAACTCAATATTTGAAAAAAAATTGTTGGGAAAACTGGAAAATAACATAGCAAAAACTAGGCATAGATCCACATCTCATACTCTATATCCAAATAAAGCCAAAATGGGTACAGGATTTAGATGTAAAGAGTGACAACATAGATAAATTAATAGATCAAAAAATACTCTATCAGATCTATGGAAATGGGATAAATTTATGACTAAAGAAGAATTAGAGCATGTTATAAACATCAAAATGAATGATTTCAACTTCATTAAATTAAAAAGATTTTTCTCTAATAAAATTAATGCTGCCAAAATTAGAAGGAAACTAGAAAGCTGGGAACAATCTTCATAACTAAGTCTTCTGATAAGGATCTGATTTCTAAAATATAGAGAGAATTGCATCAAATTTATAAAGTTACAAAGTCATTCCCCAATTGATAAATTGGGAATCAAAGGATATGAATGTACCGTTTTCAGAAATGTTCCACATAATTATGAATAAGAGAAATGCAAATTAAAACAACAATGAGGTATCATTCCACAACTATTAGATTGGCCAAGATGAGAAAAATGGAAAATGATCAATTTTGGAGAGATTGTGGGAGGATTGCGACAATGACACATTGCTCATGGAGTTGTGAATGGATCGAACCTTTCTGAAGAGCAAAATGGAACTATGTACAAAGAGCAATAAAACTGTTCATTCTCTTTGACCCAGCAATTCCAATTCTAGGTCAATATCCAAAAGAAATTATAGAAAAAGGGAAAAGTCCAAAATGTTCTAAAATATTCTTAGCAGCTCTTTTTTTTGTAGTACAAAGAATTAAAAATTGAGGGGATGCCCAAAAATTGGGGAATGATTAAACAAGTTATGGTAAATGAATACTATGGAATGCTATTGTTCCGTAAGAAATCATAAATAGTCAGACTCTAGAGAAGCATGGAATGAGTTATAGGTTCTCATGCTGAGTGAAGGGTGTAGAACCAAGAGAACAATGAACAACAAGATCATCAGCCACAACACTGTTAGTTGATCAGCCTTCATGGAAGCAACTCGTAGCAGTTCAGAGAATTAAGACAACCATTTTAGAACAGCTGTGGACAATGTTATCACCATCCAGAGGAAGAAAAACAAAACAAAACACAAAGAAAGAAAAACCAAATCTTCAGAATCTGATGAGCACTTTATAAAAATTACCTCTTATGTATCTCTTTTCCTTAATCCTAATTCCTCATAACAAAAATAACTAATCTGTAAACATGTTTATCAAAACATGTATGTTCAATGCTAACCTGATTGTTTGTTTCTAAGGGGAGGGGGGTGGAAATGGAAGGTGGAAGGAAATTTTGTAACTTAAAAATATACTTGTGCATATGGATGAAAATAAATGAATAAATAAAGTTAAAATAGAAAAAGAAAGAAACAACAGCAAGGGAACTGATGAAAAAAATGTAAAGGAATGTGGCCTAGCTCTACCACATCTAAATCTACATTATAATATGGCAGTAATCAATACTGTCTGGAACAGGTTAAGATATAGATTAATGTACCTGTGGTTTAGCATAGCTCCAATGACAACAGCAATGGATGACCACAGCAATCTACTGTTTGACAAAACCAAAGACATCAGCTTCTCAGATAAGAACTCACTATTTGACAAAAATGTTTGGGAAAACAGGAAAATAGTATGACAAAAACTAGTCATAGATCAACATCTCACACCCTATGCCAAAATAAGGTCAAAATGGGTACAGGAATTAGACATAAAGGGAGACACCATAGATAAACTAATAGACAAAGAAATAATCTTTCCATCAGTTCTATGGAAAGGAGATAAATTTATGACCAAACAAGAATTAAAGTATATTACAAACTCTAAAATGAATGATATTGACTATATTGATTAGAGAATTGCAAATTAATAAAAATCAATGTTGCCAAACTAAGAAGGAAAGCGGAAAGCTGGAAGCAATCTTCACATCAAGGAGTTCTGTTAAAGCTCTCACTTCTAAACTATATAGAGAACTGCAACAAATTTATCAGGTTCCAAGTCATTCCCCAATTGATAAATGGTCAAGTGATATTAATAGACAATTATCAAATGAATAAATTAAAGCTATATATAACCATTTGAAAAAATGCTCTGAATCATTATTGATTAGAGAAATGCAAAGCAAAACAACTGTGATATCCTATCATATTGCCCAAGATAAAAAAACAGGGGAAATGATCAATGTTGGAAAGCTTGTGGAGAGATTGGGACATTTTTGCTGGTGGAGTTGTTAAAGAATATAGCCATTCTGGAGAGCAATATGGAACTATGACCAAAAAGCAATAAAAATGTTTATTCTCTCTGACGCAGCATTTCCTATTCCAGTCCTATATCCAGAAGAAATCATAAAACGTTGGAAAAATCCCACACATTCCAAAATATTCATAGCAGCCCCTTTTGTAGTGGCAAAGAATTGTGAATTGAGTGGATACCCATCAAGAAACCATAAATGGTCGGACTCTAGAGAAGCATGCAATGAGTTACAAGGATCTGATGCAGAGCAAAGGGAGGAGAATCAAAAGAACAATGCACACATTAACAACAACATTATGACTTGAACTACCTTGATTGAAACAGCTCATCTCAGCAGTTCAGAGAACTAGGACAATCATATCAGACCAGCTATGGACAATGTTATCCACATCCAGAGGAAGAAAAAAAAACAAAACAAAAGAAATCACCCCTTCAGAATCTGATGAACACTTTATAAACATCATCACTTATGTATCTCTTTCCATTAATCCTATTTCCAATATCAAAAGTAGCTAATCTGAAAATATGTTTATTAAAAATATATATGTACAATGCTAACCTTACTTTTTCACTACAGTAAGGACTTAGGAAGGGATGGTGGAAGAAAATTTTGTAACTTAATAATGAACATGTGCATAGAGATAAAAAATAAATGAATGTGCGTGTGTGTTTGTGTGTGTGTGTGTGTGTGTGTGTGTGTGTGTGTGTGTGTGCATTTGAAGAACAGCAAGATGGCCATTATTGTTGAATCCTGTAGTATTTGGAAATGACTAAAGTATAAGAAGTGGAGAAAGGTTGAAGGAAGTCAAAAGGGAATTTTAAATTTGACTTTAAAGGTAATAGAAAGACACAAAGACAATAGTATTTTTTTTTGTTGGGGAGAGAATGATATAGTTAGACCATCATGTTAAGATTGCCATCAGCTATTCAGACCAGGAAGAAAAGTACTGCAATAATTTAGGGGTGAGATGATGAGAAACTTTGTCAATGTAATGATTGTGTGAAGAGGACATATAGGAGAGATATTTGAAAGAGCACAGGACTTGACCAAGAGTTTAAATATGTGTGGTAAATTTCAATGAGAAATTTAAGGTGACACTAAAGTTATGCAGCAAGTGATCATTGGGTGCTGGAAAGTAATGATAAGGAACAGAAAATTTAAGCTTCATCCATTTCACAACTTAGCTTCTACCTGATTGCGAACTGTTTTTAGTAGTTTAATTCCCCCCAAGTATATAAGCTGAAACAAAAAAAAAATCAATATTTAAGTTCAGGGTTAATTTTCAAAGAACATTTTAATCTTTGCTTTCATATGGAAAGCAAAAACAGTCACTTGGTAAAAAAAAATATATGAAATACTGAGTTCCACATACCCTTAGAGATATTAGCTCTAATTAAAGATAAATCACTACTTCAACAATCTGAGGACTTTCTTTTCAGGTAGTGTGAGTGGCTCAGAAATTCTGATTAAAAGGTTGAAAATTCCCTGTGGTCAAGGATATAAGGTTTTGTCTGTATTCCAGTATCTAGCTGAATACTTGGTACATCTTTAGTGCTTAATAGTTGTTATTTGATTATTTGATTCCTTAAACTGAGATAAACATGAATCTCTAACTTCCATCTAGCTCTAAGTCAATTTTCTTTCTATTTCTACAATAAGAGAGTCCCTATTTTTCATTTAAGTCCATCTCATGTATACAGTTATCATCTCATTTTTTTATGAGAAGCCTTTCTTGTTCCTCTAAGAGCTACTAGCCTCTTTAAATAATCCTCTATATTTGTCCTTTGTTTTCTAAGAAGATCATGAAATTAGGGAGGAGGTGACATGAAAAGCATATGAATGGAATTTGAGTGGTGGGTTCTGTACTAAGTCACCAGCCTCACTTTCTCCTATAGAGTCATTTGGATACAGTGGTCAGATTTGAATTAGGATGACTGGAGACAGCCCCAGATGCAAGACAATCGGGGTTACATGATTTGCTCAAGGTCACACAGATTGTACGGGCCTAGTGTCTGAGGAAGGATTTGAACTTCCACCCACCTGATGTGAAGACCAGTGCTATATCCACTGCGACACCTAGCTTCCAATTATCCTCCATGCATCTGATTTGTATATAGTTATTTCTATATCATCTACTCCATCAGGTTCTACAGAACAGGGATTTTCTTTTGTTTTTATTTGCAAACCCAAAGTTTCACACAATGAACGAATATAATAGGTACTTAATATGTACAATTATGAATGATAATAAGAGAGGACATACCAAGAATCTGAACTCAGACTTATAGATTTCCAATATATAAGAATTCCTTACTTGTTCTTATAACCCCAAACTCCAAGGATATTTCCATATTAACTGTCTTTTTCAAGAAGATCATGTAAGAAATTGAGTTAGTGAAATTACAGAAATGAAGAGAGGCACTATAGCATCATGGATAATGAAATAACCTCAGACAGAGGAAGAAGTAGGTTCAAGGCTTTACTTCTGGCACATTCATAGACTCTAGGATGTCTTCTGATGTTCCTAGTCAGTTGTATCTTATTTAGTAGGTGAGGCATTGCTTTTCTTTGCTAAAAAGACATCCTTCTTCAAGTATTCTCTACATCAATGTATTCACCAGTTCAAAAAGTTTTTTATAAGCATTAATTGTGGGGAAAACATTAGGGATACAAATAAAATTACACAGAGCAAAGATAAGAAAGTCTGGGAATTAGTGATAGATAGTCAAGTATTTTTAAACTGAAAAAAATATTTCAACATGCAAACACATAAATGTTACTTTATAATATAAACATGGGAGATACAGCTTTCTCTGAGTCATTTTAATGGATTGTAGGTGAAAAGAGCATCATAGAGATGAAGTTTAAACTTTTTCAATAGCAATTAGCTATTGAAGGACTTTCACCTGCACAAATACCTAGGAGTAATGTGACACTCTCATTAAGACCTCATCATATAGGTTTGATACCCAGTTCCATATTTTTCATCTTTCACCCCTCAGAAACAGCAGTTGATAGACTTATTCGATGAGAATTCAGAGATCATCTTTAGGACCCAGACTTCTCTGATATTTCACCAAATAAACTCCTTACTATAATTTTTAGTTGCCACAGTCATGGTAATGTATTCTTATAATTATTGACTCATATCTAGCTTTTGTGATATTAATATATATTAAGTACTTTTATTATTAATCAAAACCAATCTCCATTTATTCCTTTTATTTCTAAAGTAGCTACAATATCCTTGAAAGCCTGTATATATTGGCCATTTAAAACATAAGAGGTTATTTCCTTTATGTGTTAAAATTGTCATATTTCTTCCCATTTGTGCATTATACTAATCTCTGTTCATCACATAAAATGTCAAAAAATAAGCCCCAAGTACTTCCATACTTCCAATTCATTTTTAAATTGAAAAGGAAAATTGCTTTAAAAATTCTATACCATTATATTGAAAATAAATTAGTTTAAAAATGCTTTCAAAGGATAAAAGACTTAATAAGTTACATAAAATAGTTTTTCCTGTAAGACTTCAGTGATGAAAATATGTGCTCAGAAGTCAAGTAACTACCAGTTGAGGCAACAATTTCAATTCTAAGATTTTTCAAGAAAAATTTTCTTGAAAAATAATTGTGTTTTCCAATGTGATTTAAGAAGAAATTCATTTGGAAAACTCTAGGTCAAAGCATTTCCTTCAGTAGAACGAATATAGTATTTTGTGGATTATAATAGGAGTTGCAAAAATATAAATCAGAACAAAATTAAGTCCCTGAGCTCTTTTTTCTACTTGATGTTGAGTGTTTAAATCCCATTAAGTATAATAAGGTTTGTAAAAAACTGAAAATTCACAGACACCTTTAATCTTTATTTTTGCAGACATAGAGCTTATGTATCCTGTTTGATTCTTTCCATTGTCTGTGAAAAGACTGGACTCATAGAAACATGAACTTTATTCTCCATGAAAATACTTGCCTCACTTTGTCCTGCCAAAGGTTAAATCTTAAATACTGCTTAAAGCCTGAAAAAAGAGATATATAACCTAGGGAAGTACAAAGAGATTTTATTTAGTATTTTCATAGTCATATTTTGAAGAGTTGGATTACAGATGGTATATATATGCATAAATTCTTCTGTACTTTGTAAATAAATTAATTCCATATAAGTTGTATATCAATTTCATAATGCAAGTTTATATATTTTAAAATATTTTATTTTATTGATGCAATATGATTCATGTAAGAATAAGTAAGACAAAATGGTTGATAGACATTGAGACCAGAGAGTCTTTGTGGTCCTTCACATGTAGCCTACTCTTCAAAGGGTACTTCAAAGTGCCCATGGAGGAACTGACTGTAAGTAGGTTTAATTGTTTAGAGGTGTTTAATTGTTTTAGATGGCATGGTTGCCTTTAGTAAACATTTTTTACAAGTAGACAGAATTTCTTGTAGATAGCAAGGAAGTAACCTGTTGATAAGGAAAGATGGAAGATTAGAGCAGGAGTGGGTATTATGAAAGTAGAAATATGTTGTAGAATATGGGAGAAAGCATGCATATAAATAGATGTAGAAGATACACATCATCATCACAAACTAGAATAATAAGAACGATATGAGAAGAGAAAGAAGGAAAAAGAGTAGGAGTTGGCAAATGACTAAAATTTTGTTGGTAATGTATAATTCTAAGTCCCCAGTGTACAGAGAGGAGGAGATGCTATAAAAGAATGGAGGAGAGATTGTTGCTGCAGAAAGACAGAGAGAGAAATGGTGAATTAGGATGGAAATGATTTCCTAGCTGCAGTTAAAGACCTATTGAGACTAGGTGAGTAACCCATTAATAAAAAATGAAATCAATATTTTAAATATTGTAGGTAAGGGAAACGATGTCTTCTGGAATGAGAAATTTCAATGAATGATAAAATGGAGGAAAAGTTGCTTAAGATGACACAATACAAAAGAGAGTTAAATTTGAAATGTGTTATTTTAAAGAGGATTGAGTAAATTTGAAGGGAATTGAAATCAAGGACAAACAGATGTCTCCCTCATTTTTTGGAAAGTAGAAGTATGTGGAAATGTTAACTATTGAGGAGTGAGTATAGGCAAGATGTTGATTAAGTTACCAACAGGTGAGCTCATTTTGAAAAATTTGTATTAGTTCAGTCCTCATCTATTTTGTCAGAAGAGTTGCTGTGAATTGTGTCAAGCTTGGTAATGTGGTATTTCTATCATTTTCTTTATCTGAAAAGTCTAGTGATAAGGAGTGGTGACATTTCCTCTAGCTTAGAAAGATCTAGAACAAGAGGAAGCTCTTTGTCTCAGTCCAGAATGCTTACCAAGTAGGAATTAGTCAAGTCAATTTTTTTAAATGAAATTTTATTTTGTTTTTCCAGTTATGTGCATGGGTAGTTCTTAACATTCATCCATGTGCGAATTTGTGAGTTCCACATTTTTCTACTACCCTCTCTTCCCTTCTCCTCCCCAAGGCACTGAATAATCTAGCAATAGTTGTAAATGTACAATCATATTTAACATGATTCCATTTAAGTCATGTTGTGAAAGAGAAATTAAACCTAAAGGGAAAGGAGAAAAATCATTAAACCATTATTATTTGGTCTTACATTCATTTGCATTATTTTCATGTGACTTTTCCCAAGAAGTTTCCTATGGTTTAAATTCACTACATCTCTCTCTACTTTTTTTTTTAATTTTCAAAGATTATTTTTGCAAGCTTTAAAAAATTACACTTTTCCCTTCCTTGCCTCCCTCCTCCCCCTGACAGAAAACAACATAGGCCAAGCATTTATAACCAAATTAAACATAGATTCATGTTAGTTATGTTCTGAGAAAAGAATCAAATCAAAACTGAAAAACAATAGGGATAAACAAGATATATAAGAAAACTTTTAAAAATTAAAGATGGTAAGCTTAGGTCTACATTTAAACTCCTTATTTCTTTCTCTGGATATGGATGTTGTTTTCCATCATATGTCTTTTAAAATTTTCTTTATACTGCTGAAAAGAATAAGTCCATCATAATTGATCTTCTTTCAATGTTACTGTTAATGTGTATAATGTTCTTCTCATTCTACTCACTTCACTACACATCAGTTCTTGCATCAGTTCTTGCAAGACTTCCAAGCTATTCTGAAGTCCTGTCTCTCATGAATTCTTATTGAACAATAGTATTCCATCACATTCATTTACTACAATTTGCTTAGCCATTCCTCAAATGATAAGCATCTGTTCAATTTCCAATTCTTTGTCACTATGGAAAGAAATGCTACAAATATTTTTGCACATAGGGATTTTTTATCCATTCACATGAACTCTTTGAGATACAAACCTAGTAGTAGTTTTGCTGGATCAAAGGGTATGAACAGTTTTATTGACCTTTGGACATAATTCCAAATTTCTTTCCAGAAATATTGGATAAGTTCAAAACTCCACCAACAAGACATCAGTGGCCTAATTTTCCCACATCCTCTCCAGCATTTGTTATTTTCTTTTTCAGTAATGTTGTTCAATCAGATAAATGTGAGATGGTACCTTAGAGATATTTTAATTTGCATTTCTCTAATCAATAATATTTTAGAATTTTTTTCACATTGCTATAGATAACTTTAGCTTCTTCATCTAAAAATTGCCTTTTTATATTCTTTGACCATTTAGCAATTGGGGAATGACTTGTATTCTTATAAATTTGACCCAGTTCTCTAAAAATTTTGACACCTTTGTCAGAAACACTAGTTGTAAAAATTGTTTCCCATCTTACGGCCTTCCTTTCAATCTTGATTGGTTTTGTTTTATAAATTATACATTTTATTTGTTTTCCAGTTATATACAATAGTAGTTTCTACCTATCATTCTTTTGAAAGATTTCGAATTGTACAATTTTCCCCCCGCCTACCCTTCCCTGCCCCCTTCCCTCCACAGAAGGCTATCTGAAAATCTTTACATTGTTTCCATGCTATCCTTTGATCAAAATTGAAGGTGTTGAAAGAAAAAAAAGATACATATCCTTGAGGACAAAATAAAATATTAGAGTTAGCAAAATTATATAATACATAAAGCAACTTTTTTTTAATTGAAGGTAATAATCTTTGTTCTTTGTTTAAGCTCCACAGTTCTTTCTCTAGATACAGATGGTATTTTCTATCACAGACAAGCTAAAGTTGTCCCTGATTATTGCACCAATGGAGTGAGCAAGTCCATTAAGGTTGATCATGACCCCTTTGTTGCTATTAGGGTGTGTAAAGTCCTTATTGTTCTGCTCAGCTCACTCAACATCAACTTGTGCAAATGTTTTCAAATTTCTCTGAAATCCCATCCTTCCTGATTTCTAATAGAATAATAATGTTCCATAATATACATATACCACACTTTGTTAGCCATTCCCCAATTGATGAACAACTCTTTGATTTCCAGTTCTTTGCCACCACAAACAGAGCTATGACTATATTTGTACAAGTGATGAATTTACCCTTTCTCATGATCTCTTCAGCGTTTAGACCCATAGAGGTATTGCTGGATCAAGGGGTAAGTACATATTTACTTCCCTTTAGACATAATTCCAAATTGCTCTCCAGAAAGTTAGTATCAGTTCACAACTCCACTAACAATGCATTATTCATTGTCCTTTCTGGTCATATTAATCAATTGAGGAAGGACTTGTATTTATAATAAATTTAACTCAGCTTTCTATATAATTTAGAAGTGAAACTACAACTAGAAACACTAGTTGTAAAAATTGTTTTCCAATCTATTACATTTCTTTTGATCCTAGTTACAGTGATTTTATTTGTGCAAAAGCTTTTTAATTTAAAGGAATCAAAATTATCCAGTTCATTTTTTTATGATACTCTCTGTATCTTCCTTGGTCATAAACTGCTCTCCTTTCCATAGATCTGACAGGTAAACTATTCCTTGTTCTCCTAGTTTACTTATAATATTGTCTTTTATGTCTAAATTCTGCACCCCTTTTGATCTTATCTTAGATTAGGGTTAGGGATATTGGTCTAATCCAAGTTACTGCCATAAAGTCTTCCAATTTTCCCAACAATTTTTATCAAAGAGTAAGTTCTTATCCAAGAAGCAGGACTCTTAGGGTTTATCAAACAGCAGACTACTATAATCATTTCCTGCTGTCTCTTTTGTACCTAGTCTAATCCACTGATCCACCCCTTTATTTCTTTTTTTTTAGGTTTTTGCAAGGCAAATGGGGTTAAGTGGCTTGCCCAAGTCCACACAGCTAGCTAATTATTAAGTGTCTGAGACCGGATTTGAACCCAGCTACACCTGACTCCAGGGCTGGTGCTTTATCCACTACACCACCTAGCCACCCGTACCTCTCTATTTCTTAGCCACTATCAGACAGTTTTAATGAGTGATGTTTTATAATATAATTTTAGATCTGGTAAAACAAAGCTGCTTTCTTTTTCATTTTTCATTAAATCCCAGGATATTTTTTACTTTTTTTCTTTCTCAATATGAATTTAGTTACATTTTTTTTTCTAGCTGATTAAAAGTGTTTTTTTGGAAGTTTGATTGGTATGGCACAAAATAGGCAGTTTAATTTAGACAAATTGTCATTTTTATTATAATAGCTTGGCCTATCCATGAACAGTTGATATTTGCCCAGTTATTTAAACTGACTTTATTTGTGTGAAATGTTTTATTGTTGTTTTCATAGAGATTCTAAGTCTGCCTTGGCAGGTAGATTCCCAAGTATTTTATGTTGCCTGAAGTTATTTTAAATGAGATTTCCTCCTCCTAAATCTTGCTGTTGAATCTTGCATTTGAGGAATCAAATGCTGAGGATTTATGTGGGTTTACTTATGTATGCCCTGTAACTTTGATAAAGTTGCTAATAATTTCTAGGAGATTTTTTTAGATGATTTTTAGGTTTCTCTAGGCATAACATAATGTCATCTGCAAAGAGTGAGAGTTTTGTTTCGTCATCCCAATTCTAATTCTTTCAATTTCTTTTTCTTCTCTTATTGCTGAAGATAACATTTCCAATACAACGTTGAATAGTAGTGGTGATAGTTGGCATCCTTGTTTCACCCCTGCTCTTATTGGGAATGTTTCTTCCTTGTCTCCATCCCATTTAATGCTTGTGGATAGTTACAGATAGATACTGTTTATCATTCTAAGAAACAATCCATTTATTCCTACCCTCTCTAGTGTTTTAATAGGAATGGGTACTATATTTTGTCAAAGGCTTTTTCAGCATCTATTGAGATAATCATATAATTTGTTAGGTATATTATTGATATAGTCAATTAAACTGATAGTTTTCCTAATACTGAACCAACTCTGTATACCTGGAATAAATCCTGTTTGATCAAAGTGTGCTGACCTAATGATAGCACGCTATAATCACTTTGCTAAGATTTTATTTAACATTTTTACATCCATATCCATCAGAGAAATTGGTCTCTAATTTTCTTTCTCTGTTTTGACTTACAAGTTTATGGTATCAACAGCATAATTGCTGTCATAGAAGGAATTGGGCAGAGTCCTGTCTTCACCTATTTTTAATTTTTGTTTTTAGGTTTTTTGCAAGGCAATGGGTCAAGTGGCTTGCCCAAGGCCACACGGCTAGGTAATTATTAAGTGTCTGAGACCGGATTTGAACCCAGGTACTCCTGACTCCAGAGCCAGTGCTTTATCCACTGCACCACCTAGCTGCCCCTTCTTCACCTATTTTTGCAAAGAATTTGCATAGAATTGGAACCAATCCTTAAAATTACTTGTGAATCCATCTGGCCCTGGAAAATTTTTTCCTTAGGCAATTATCAATGGCTTGTTGCATTTCTTTTTCTGAGATAGGGTTTTTTAGGTATTTTATTTCTTCTTCATTTAACCTGGGCAACTTATATTTTTGTAAATATTCATCCATTTCACTTAGATTATCAAATTTATTGGCATATGGTTGGACAAAATTGTTCTGAATTATTACTTTAATTTCCTCCTCTTTAGTGGTGAGTTCACTTTGTTCATTTTTGATTCTAATAATTTGGTTTTCTTTTTTCTTTTTTTTAAATCAAATTATCTACTTCACCTGAAGGGTAATATATTCAGCTCTAGTCCATTACCCTTACTCAGTGTGTATCTCTGTGCTTCAAAGGTGTTTTTTATAAACAGCATATTGTAGGATTTCAGGAATCAATCCATTCTGCTATCCACTTCCATTTGATGGGAGAGTTCATTCCACTTGCATTCAGAGTTAGAATTATTAATTCTTTATGACTCTTCATGCTTTCTCCCCTTTATTTGTAATTTTTTCCCTTTCCTTTCAGTCTATCACTCCTCACCAATGTTTCACTCCTGAATACCACCTCACTCAATCTGCAGCCTCTCATTCTACCACCCAGCCTCCCTTTTCATCCCTCTTTCTATTTTCCCGTTCTTCTGGACCTCCCCCTATTGCCATGCCTTCTTTCCCCTCCTAATACTTGAAGGGTAAGAAAAAATTTCTAAACCCACTTGAGAGTATGTTTTGCTTTCTCTTTGAGTGAAATCTGATGAGAGTACAATTCAATTTTCTCCCCCTTGCTTCTTTCATTTATAAATTTTTAAAAATTTATGTTTTCTCATCAATATACATATATATATATATATTTTTAATTTTAAAAAAAATTCCATCCTCTGTTTCCACCCTCCTCACCTCAGCAGGTGAACAGTCAGGTTAGCATTGTATATACGTATTTTGATAAACATGTATACAGATTAGTAATTTTCAGTATGAGGAATTAAGGTAAAGAAATATATAAGAAAAAATGTTATAAAGTGTTAATCAGATTTTGTAGCATTGGGAATTTTTGTGAGTTTGGTTTGGTTTTGTTTTTCTTCCCCTGGATGAGGATAATATAATCCAAAGCTAGTCTAATACAATTGTCCTAGCTCAATGGACTGCTGAGAGGAGCTGCTTCCATCAGTGTTGTTCATCTCACAATGTTGTTGTCAGTGTAAACATTGATCTCTTGGTTCTACTCCCTTTGCTCAGGATCAGATCCTGTAAGTCATTCCAAGCTTCCTTAGCATATGACCATTTATGGCTTCTTATAAAACAATAGTATTCCACAGTATTCATGTACCATAACTTGTTTAGCCATTCCCCAATTGATAAGCATCCCCTTCAATTTCCAATTCTTTGCCACTACAAAAAAAAATGCTATGAATATTTTGGAATATGTAGGACTTTTCCTTTTTCTATAATTTCTTTTGGATATTGACCTAGAATTGGCATTGTAGGGCCAAAGGGTATGAACTATTTTATTGCATTTCAGGCATAGTTCCATGTAGCTCTCCAGAAAGGTTGGGTTCATTCACAACCCCAAATTATCTCTTCAATTTCCTACTTATTGGTAGTTAGTTCACCCTTTTCATTTTTTATACTGATAATTTGGTTCTGTTCTTTCTTTTTTTTAAATAAGATTAACCAAAGCTTTTCTATTTTATTGGCCTTTTCATAAAACCAACTGAATTTTATTTATGTGATAGATGATTTTCTTGCTTTCAGTTTTATTAATCTCTCACTTGGTTTTCAGAATATCAAATCTGGTATTTAATTAGGGAATTTTAATTTGTTAGTTTTCTAGGTTTTAAGTTGCATACCCAAATAATTAATCTCCTCTTTCACTAATTTATTCATATAGATATTTAGAGATATAAAGTTTCCCATCAAAACTACTTTGGCTACATCCTATAAATTTTGATATGACATCTCATTATTATCATTTTCTAGATATACTTATTATTTCTAGTATTTGTTGTTTGATCCACCCATTAGTTAAGATAATGTTATTTAATTTCCAATTAGTTCTTGGTTTATTTTTCCATGGCTCTTTATTACATGTAACTTTTATTGCATATTGTCTGAGAACTCTTTATTTATATTTCTGACTTTCTACATTTTATTATAAGGTTTTTGTGCCCTAGTACATGGTCAGTTTTGGAGTAGAAACCATGTACTGCTGAGCAAAAGGCATATTCATTTCTATCCCCATTAAGTTTTCTCCAGATGTCTATCATATGTAAGTTTTCTAAATTTAATTCACCTTCTTAACTTCCTTCTTGTTTATTTTGTTGCTAGACTTATCTAGTTCTGAGAGAGGGAGATTGAGGTCTCTGACTATTAAAGTTCTGCTGTCTATGTCTTTTTGTAATTCAATCAGTTTTTCCTCTAGAAAATTGGATGTTTACCACCAGTTGCACACATGTTTAGTAATGATACAGTTTCATTTACCAATGGTGACTTTTATGAAGATGTAGTTTCCTTCCTTATCACTTTTCATAAAATTGATTTTTACTTTCACTTTATCTGAGATTAGGATCACTACCACAGATTTTTTTTTTAATTCATCCGAGGCATACTATATTTTGCCCCAACCTTTTACCTTTACCTTGTGTTCATCTCTCTGCTTCAAATATATTTCTTGTAAACAACATATTGTGGGTTTCTGATTTTTAATCCATTCTGCTATCCACTTCCCATTTCTGGGACAGTTCCTCCCATTCATATTTATAATTAAGATTACTAATTCCACATTTCTTTCCATGATATCTTTCTCCATTTATATTTTTTCTCTTTCTTTTTGTTATTCCTCCTTACAAAAATTTTACTATGTTTCCCTTTTCTTTTAAAAATTTAACTTTATGACTTCTGTCCAGGATGGTGGAGAAAATACAGACACTTTAGTAAGTGTTTCTCTTTCCCCTCAGAAAAAAACATGAATGAAACCTCTTAACAGAAATTCAATCAACAAAACCCAGAAAGAGAAGCTAGGAGAACACCTACGAAGAAGGTTTGTCTCAGGAGACTATGGGTGAACCAGGAGATGAGAGCAGAGGGTCCAGCATAGGAACAGCAGCTGGGGAAGCCAGAGGGCTAGTCTCAGCTGTAGAGACTTTGGTGAGTGGCAGGTGCAGGATCCAACTTTAACTGCAGAGCCTTTGGCAAAGGGGAGAGGAACTCCAGGAGGGTGAGTTCCAGCACAGAATTTCAGAGCACACCTGGAGTACAACCAGCTGGGCCAGGGACCTGAGCTCCACAATTTCAATGAAACCATTTGCCCAGAACAAACAACAAACTCCCCACCCCCTCAGGCAAAGATATGGTCAACAGAGTTCAATCAACAGAGATTAACTCCCTCCCAGAGGACCCAGCCCAGTTTTCAAGGTTAACTCAGACCCTGCTGTTGAGGGCCCAAACACTCCAGAGAAAGCAAACAGCACTCTCTATTGGCAGCCCCTTGGAACAACTAATCCAAGTGAACAAGACCTCTAGGATCTTCAAAAGCAAACTTCTGAGATCCAGCGCCCCCCAAGATAAGATCCTAGAAAGATGAAGAAAGGCCAGAGAGTGGGTTCCATGGAGAAATACTTAGAAGTAAAACATCCTAACCCAAAGAAATCTAGCAATGCTGAGGACAATATGAATTGGTCTCCAGCCCAGAAAGACTTCATTGAAGAAATCAGGAAAGAGTTTAAAAATCAATGGAAAATTTGGGTAAAGAAACTCAACAAAAAATTAGCACATTGCAAGATAAAATTAACATCTCCCAAGAAGAAATCAAATCCTTGAAAAAATACAATTGGACAAATACAAAATGAGAATAATTCTCTCAGATCTTCAATTGGGTAAATCCAAAAAGAAAATGATTCTCTCAAATCCTCAAATAGGCAAATGCAAAACGAAAATGATTCTTTCAAAACTACATTTGGGAAAATGGAAAACTCCTTCAAAAATAGAATTGAACAACTGGGAAAGAGATGAAAAAGATAAATGAAGAAAAATCTTCTCTAAAAAAGGAATGGGGGCGGCTAGGTGGCATAGTGGATAAAGCACTGGCCCTGGAGTCAGGAGTACCTGGGTTCAAATCCTGTCTCAGACACTTAGTAATTACCTAGCTGTGCGGCCTTGGGCAAGCCACTTAACCCTGTTTGCCTTACCAAAAAAAAGGAATGGAATTGGCAGAAACTAATGACTTCATGACACAACAAGATTATGTTTAAAAAACCAAAAGATCAAAAATATAGAAGAAAATGTAAAATGCCTCATCAGCAAAACCACTGATGTGGAGAACAGAACAAGAAGGAAGAACCTGAGAATTATAGGCCTTCCTGAAAATACTGAAGACAAAAAAACCTAGATTTAATATTACAGGGTTAAGTGATGGAAAATTGCCTTGAAATCATGGAACCAGAGGGCAAAAATAGTTATTGAAAGAATTGATAGAATTCCCTCCAGAAAGAAATCATAAAATGAAAACACCAAGGAATGTTGTGGCCAAATTCCAGAACTATCAGATAAAAGAGAAAATCCTGAAAGGACCCAGAAAGAAAAAAAATTAAATACCAAAGAGCCAGAGGAAGGATTACACAGAACCTGGCTGCAGCAAAATTAAGGCATCAAACAGCCTGGAATAAAATATTCTGAAGAACAAGAGAGCTTAGAATGCATCCAAGAATCTACTACATGGAAATGCTGAGTCTTCTCTTCCAGAGGAAAAGATGGACATTTAATGAAATGGGAGGCTTCCAAGATTTCATGATGAAAAGACCAGAGCTAAATCAAAAATATGGACATAAAACAGGAGGCTCAAAAGACACATGAAAAGGTAAAAAAGAGAAATAAAAAAATTGCTATCCAATAAGATGAAACTGACTATGGGAGAAAGAGTCTCATAACTCTTGAGAATTGTAACTCTATTAGAGAGAATATACTTAGCCAGAAGTGATGGACACTCATAACTTTTCTGTGACTCAGAATGATTTAAAAACAATACCTCCTTAAAAAGGGGGATAGTAAGGAGATGGGAGAATGGAAGAGACTGAATGGGGTAAAACTCCTTACATCAAGAGGTACAAAAGACCTATTGAAAATGAGGGGAAGAAGGGAGTAGATAAGAAACACCTGATTCTTCATCTCATCAGACTTGGATTAAAGTTAACTTAGACACACTCAGTTAAATTAAGAAAATTACCTCAACTTTCAAGCATTAAAAGAGGAAAAGTGGATGGGGGGATGGGGAGGTGGAGAATGAAGGGAACTAACAGAAGGAAGGGAAGAAGTGGAAAAGAGAAAGTGGAAAGAAGGGGGTAGGGGGTTGATATAAGAGATCAAACACACTGAAGGTGGTGGTATTCAGAAACAAAACACTGGGAAATATGGATAAAGGGAAAAAAGGAAAAATACAAACAGAAAGAAGATGGCATGTAGGGAAATGAAGAGTTAATCATCATAACTTTGAATGTTAATTGGATGATCTCTCCCTTAAAAATGTAAGCAAATAGCAGAGTAGATTAAAAACTAGAATCCTACAATATGCTACTTACAAAAAACTCATTTGAAGTGGAGAGATACATATAGAGTAAAGGTAGAAGGATGGAGCAAAATGTATTGTGCTTCAGCTGAAGTGAAAAAAAAATGCAGGAGTAGCAATCCTTATCTCAGACAATCCAGCTGTAAAAATAGATAGCAATAAAAGAGATGAGGAAGGAAACCATTTCCTCCTATAAGGTACCATAGACAATAAAGTAATTTCAATACTAAATACGTATGTACCCAATGGCACAGCATACAAATTCTTAGAGGAGGAGTTGAAAGAGCTACAGGAAGAAATAGACAGCAAAACTCATCTAGTGGGAGACCTCAACCTCCCACTCTCAGATTTAGATAAATCCAAGAAAGAAGTTAAGGAGATAAATAGATTGTTAGAGAATCTAGATATGATAGTCCCATAGAGGAAATTGAATCAAGATAGAAAGGAATATACAATTTTTTCTGCAGTATATGACACACAAAAATTGACTATGGACTAGGACATAAAAACCTAATAATTAATTGCAGACAGACAGAAATAGTGAATACATCTTTCTGAGATCATAACGTCATAAAAATCTTATGCAATACTGGGCCAGGGAGATAAAGATCCAGAACTAATTGAAAACTAAATAAACCTATTTTAGGTTTTTTTTCCTTTCTTAGTTTTTGCAAGGCAATGGGGTTAAGTGGCTTTCCCAAGGCCACACAGATAGGTAATTATTGTGTCTGAGGCCAGATTTGAACTCAGGTACTCCTGATTCCAGGGTCGGTGCTCTATTCACAGTGCCATCTAGCCACCCTTAACTTCATTTCAAAGAATGAGTGAACCAAACAACAAATTATAGAAAGAATAGATTATTTCAACTAGATAATGACAATAATGATACAACATACCAAAAACCTATGGGATTCACTCAAAGCAGCTGTCAGTTGGATATATTATATCTTTAAATTCTTACATGAATAAATTAGAGAAATAAAAAGTCAATGAAATAAATATGATACTAAAAATTAGAGAAAGAACAAATTAAAAATCCCCAATTAAATACAAAATTAGAAAATCTAAAAATTAAAGGAGAAATTAATAAAATTTAAAACAAGAAAACTATTGAACAAATAAATAAAACCAAGAGCTGGTGTTATGAAAAAATCAATAATATTATAAACCTCTGGGACAATTTTATTAAAAAAAAAGAAAGACTAAAATCAAATTATTAATATCATAAATGAAAAAGGGGAAATCATCACCAATGAGGAGGAAATCAGAATAATAATTAGGAAGTATTTTTCCCAACTCTATGCTAATAAATTTGACAATCTAAGTGAAATTGATCGATATTTACAAAAATATAAATTGTTCAGATTTCATGAAGAAGAAGTTTAAAACCTAAATAGTCCTATCTCAGAAGAAGAAATTCAAGAAGACGTTAATGAACTTCCTAAAAAGATCTCCAGGGCCAGATGGATTCGCAATGAATTCTATTAAACCTTTAAGGAACAATTGGTTCAAATGCTATATAAAGTCTTTTGAAAAACAGGTGAAGACAGAACTTTGCCTAACTCTTTCTATGACACAAATATGGTGTTGATACATAAACCAGGAAGATTTAAAACAGAGAAAGAAAATTTTAGACCTATCTCTCTGATGAATATAGATGCAAAAATCTTAAATAAAATCTTAGCAAAATGATTACAATAAGTTATCACTAGGATAATACATTATGTTCAAGTAGGATTTATCCCAGGAATGCAGGGTTGGTTCAATATTAGCAAAACTGTTAGTATAATTAATATCAATAACATACCTATCAGAAATCATATGATCATATCAATAGATACTGAAAAAGCTTTTGACAAAATACAGCACCCATTCCTAATACAAAAACTAGAGAATGTAGGAATAAATGGATTGTTGCTCAGAATAAGAATCATCTATCAGCATTATATTCATTATATTCAACAGGGATAGTTTTACAACTAATATTTATGACACAGGACTCATTTCTAAAATATACAGAGAATTGTGTCAAATTTTGAAATAAAAAAAAGTCAATTTCCACTTGACAAATGGTCAAAGGATATGCAAAGGCAATTTGCAGCTGAAGAAATCAAAGCAATCCATAGTCATATGAAAAATTGCATTACTTATTAGAGAAATGCAAATTAAAGCATCTCTGAGATACCACCTCACACCTCTCAGACTGGCTAATATGACCAGAAAGGACAATGACCAATGTGGGAAGGGAGGAGGGAAATCTGGGATACTAATACATTGTTGGTGGAGCAATGTGTAATTAGGCCCAAAGGTCAACAAAAATGTGCATACTCTGATCCAGCAATACCACTACTGGGTCTATACCCCAAAGAGATTAAGAAAAAAGAGTAAAAACAGCCCTTGAACAAAAATATCCATAGTAGCCCTGTTTGAGGTGGCAAAGAATTGGAAATTAAGTGAATGTCCTCCATTTGGGGAATGGCGTAACAGATTGTGGTATATGTATGTCATGAAACACTGTTGTTCTATTAGAAACCAGGAGGGATAGGAATTCAGGGAAGACTGGAATGATTTGGATGAACTGATGCTGAGCAAGATGAGCAGAACAAGGAAAACATTGTACATCCTAACAGCAACATAGGGGTGATGATCAAACTTAATGGACTTGCTCATTCTATCAGTGCAACAACCAGGAACAATTTTGGTCTATCTGCAATGGCGAATACCATCTATATACAGAGAAAGAATTGTGGAGTTTGAACAAAGACCAATGACTATTACCTCCCAATTAGAAAAAAATGTTATCTTATTATGTACTTTTGTTATCTCATACTTTATTTTTCTTCCTTAAGGATATAATTTCTTTCTCATCATATTCAGCTGAGATCAGTTTATACCATGGAAACAATGTAAAGACTAACAGAATGCCTTCTGTAGTCTTTGGGGTGGGAGGGAAGCAAAAATGGGGGAAAATTGTAAAACTCAAAATAAATAAAATCTTGCTAAGATTTTATTTAAGATTTTTGCATCTATATTCATCAGAGAGATAGGTCTAAAATTTTCTTTCTCTGTTTTAAAAAAAATTTAACCTTCAGTTTATTTTCACTTTTATGTTTATCTCCCCTTTTATTAGTCCCTTCTTCCCTTATCTTTCTCTTTCCCAGTCTCCCCCTTCCCATAGATTAGGTTAGGTTTTTAAATCCAAGGGGGAATGTATCTTATTCCCACCCTGGTTTAAATCTATTAAATTGAATTTAGTCAGCATTCACATTCTCCTTTCTTTGCCTCTAAAATCATAAATCTTTATGGCTTTTCCCTTGGTGTTATTTATTGCTGTAATACAATTAATTAGGTATCATCAAGCACATTATTTGATTGCTTTTTGAAGGTACCATCACAGATTGTTTCCTTGATTGCTTAATAAGCAACATTATTTCAAATTGCATCAAATTATCATTAAATTATTTTTTTACCTTTTCCCCTTTTCAGGCATCTTTCAAGTACACAGAATCCTCTCATGAGACAAAATACCATACAAAGTCATATCATTTTCTGAACTATTTGTGCCCCTTGCTCTAGGCCTAATTTCCCTCACATATTAGCCCCCCCTTCTTCCTCCCCTACCCAAGATCAGGGTAACCTCTTGTTAAGTGAAACAAGACCTATTTTCTTTCATGCTTTACCCCCTACTCTCCCCACCCAGGGTACTTAACCCTTTGTTAAGTATAGCAAGGCCTATTCTTTCTTCCATTTCACCACCTCCCTCCTCATTCAGGGTACTTAAACCCCTCCTTAAGTGATGTAACATTTAAGTCAAAGCATGATCTAATTAACTGTAAGAATCTTAAAGATCTCTAAGTATCGGGAGGCTCTGGAGTTCACACCTAAAAACTTTATAAATGATTATAAATTACAGGAGACACTGATTCAAGTCCTCACACTTTATGATGCTTAAAGGGCTCTAAATAACTGGGAGACTCCAGAAGTCTCACCTGAGAACTTTATAAATTATTGTAAGTTATAGAGACACAGACTCAGCAGCTCACAATGTATGATGCCCTCATTGGACAAGTTGCTAAGCACAGTTGGAGTAAAGAGGGTAAAAGGATAATGAGACACTTAAGTTTAAGTTAACAGCCCTGTTTTTCCTCAGGGTTTTTTGTCCCCAACATAGTGACTTCATCTCCAACCTCTTCAATGGAGAGACAAACTCAAATAATACCCATATCCTTTAGGTTCATTCTCATCAATTATATTCTACCCTTTAATTATCATATGAGAAGTAAAATTCTAAAGAATTAGAAGTATTATGTCTTCCCTTTTAGGGTTGTATATAATTTGATGGTCTTAAACAACATTTGTTTTGTTTTTTCCTTCCCCTTTTCATTTACCTTTTTTATGCAACTCTTCTTTTTTAAAGATTTTATTTATTTTGAATTTTACAATTTTATAATTTTACAATTTTCCCTCATTCTTGCTTTACTCCCCCCCACCCCTCACAGAAGGCATTTTGTTAGTCTTTACACTAGTTCTATGTTATACATTGATCTCAGTTGAATGATATAAGAGAGAAATCATATACTTAAGGAAGAAAAAAAGTATGACATAGTAAAATTGTATATTAATATAACAGGTTTTTTTCAAATTTGAAGGTAATGGTCTAGTTTTGGTTCAAAGTTCATAATTCTCTCTCTGTATACAGATGGCATTCTCCATTGCAGATAGCCCAGAATTGTCCCTGGTTGTTGCCCTTAAGGGGGGAGGAAGTCCTGTTTTCTAACAGAACAATAGTATTCCATAGCATACATATCCCACAGTTTGTTAAGCCATTCCCCAATTGAAGATTTTATTTAAGATTTTTGCATCTATATTCATCAGGAGATAGGTCTATAATTTTCTTTCTCTGTTTTAATTCTTCCTGGTTTAGGTATCAGCACAATATTGGTATCATAGAAAGAGTTAGGCAAAGTTCTGTCTTCACCTATTTTTCCATAGAGTTTATATAGAATTAGAACCAATTGTTCCTTATATGTTTGATAGAATTCACTTGTGAATCCATCTGATCCTGGAGATTTTTTCTTAAGGAGTTCAATAGTGTTTTCTTGAATTTCTTTTTCTGGGAAAGGTTTATTTAGGTATTTAATGTCTTCTTCATTTTATCTGGGCAAATTATATTTTTATAAATATTCACCAATTTCATTAAGACTGTCAAATTTATTGATATATATAGTTGGGCAAAATAATTCCAAATTATTACTTTAATTTCTTCCTCCCTGGTGGTGAGTTCCCCCCTTTTCATTTATGATACTAGCAATTTGGTTTTCTTCTTTCTTTTTTTTTTTATCAAATTGATCAGAACTTCATGAATTTTATTATTTTTTTTCATAAAACCAGCTCTTGGTTTTATTTATTAGTTCAATAGTTTTCTTGCTTTCAATTTTATTAATTTCTCTTTTAATTTTTAGAATTTCTAATTTGGTATTTAATTGGGGGTATTTAATTTGTTCTTTCTCCAAATTTTTGTTTGGCAAGGCAAATGGGGTTAAGTGGCTTGCCCAAGGCCACACAGCTAGGTAATTATTAAACATCTGAGGTCAGATTTGGACTCTGGTACTCCTGACTCCAGGGCTGGTGCTCTAGCCACAGCCCCACCTAGCTTCCCCCTCTAAATTTTTTAGTTGCACATTCAGTTCATTGATTCCTTTTTTTCCCCCTCTAATTCATTCGTGTAAGCATTTAAAGATATAATATATTCCCTGTCAGCTTCCTTGAGTGTATCCCATAGGTTCTGGTATGTTGTAACATTATTGTCATTATCTCAAATGAAATAATTCTTTCTATAATTTGTTACTTGATCCACTCATTCTTTAAAATGAGGTTATTTAGTTTCCAATCAGTTCTGCGTCTACATCTCCCTGGCCTGGTATCGCATATGATTTTTATTGCATATGATCTGAGAAAGATGTATTCACCATTTCTGCTTTTCTGCAATTGATCATTAGGTTTCTGTGTCCTAGTACATGGTCAATTTTTGTGTAAGTGCCATGTACTGCAGAAAAAAAAAGTACATTCCTTTCTATCTCCATTCTTCCATAGGTCTATCAGGTCCTTTGCTCTCTGAAATATATTATTCGAGGTCTTCTGATCCTTCAGTGTTGAGGCTGATATTTCCTGTGTGAGTCTGATTGTTTCCTTGGTATTTGAATTATTTTCTTTTTTCTGCTTGCAATATTCTTTCCTTTATTTAACAGTTCTAGAATTTAGCTATTGCAATCCTTGAAAGTTTTGTCTTCATGTCTCTTTCTGGAGGGTTTCTATGGATTCTTTCAATAGTTATATGATGGGGCAGCTAGATGGGGAGGGCTAGGTGGCACAGTGGATAGAGCACCAGCCCTGGAGTTAGGAGTACCTGAGTTCAAATCCGTTCTCGGACACTTAATAATCACCTAGCTGTGTGGCCTTGGGCAAGCCACTTAACCCCATTTGCCTTGCAACAACCTAAAAAATCATAGTTATATGGTTATATTTTTTCTAGTAGATTTGGACAGTTTTTCCTTATAATTTACTCTATGATGTTTCCTTTTTTTGGTCCAGGTCTCTTCTTTCCCTCTTTTGTTATAGGTCTCTGTAATTCTTGATGTGATGCAAATTACTATATTTTTCCATGCCCTTCTTTCCATCTCATTACACTGCCCTTCATTTTTAATGTCTTGTTTTTTAAAATGAATCCATCAAAATCAATTTAAGTCCATACATTCAGCCTAAGTAAACTCCATCTAATAGAGTTGGGATTCTTAAGAGTTATAAGAATTTTCTTCCCAGGTAGGGGAGTTTTTTCTTTACCCCATTCAACTTTTTATATATCTCTCTTGAGTCTCCTTGAATATTACATTTTCAATTCAGCTCTGTTCTCTTCATCAGGAAAGTTTGGAACTGATCTATTACATTAAATATCCATCTTTCCCCTTGAAAGAGCATGTTCAATTTTACTGAGTAGTTAATTCTTCGTTGTAATTCAAGTTCCCTTGAATTCAAAAATATCCTATTCCAGGCCCTTCAATGCTTAAAGGTTGATAGAACCAGGTCATATGTATTCCTGAATGTTGTTCCCCCAATATCTTAATCACTTTTCCAGGGCTGGTGTTCTATCCTCTGCTCCAAGTTCTCCTTGGTGATTACTGGAAGAATGCTATCCAGGGTCTTTTTTTGAACATGGATTTCAGGTATTTCAATTATTCTTATATTTTCTATCATGAATATATTTTCCAGGTCAGTTGTTTTACCAATGAGATATTTTACATTTTCTTCAATAATAATATTACGTTTGAATCCCAAAAACATTTAAACAAAAGAAAAGCAGTTATTTTGGTGAAGATAAAGAATTTGAAATTGAGGGGATGTCCATCAATCAGGAAATGAATAACCAAGTTATTTTATATGACTTTGATGGGATACTATTGTGTTATAGGTACTCTCAGAAAAACCTGAAAAGACTTGTATGAACTGATACAAATTGAAATGAGCAGAATCAGAACACTGTACAAAAATTAATAGCATTATACAGTGATCTACTGTGAAAAATTTGCTATTCTCAGCAATACAATGATTCCAGACAATACTGAAAGCCTTAAGATGAAAGGTGCTCTCCATCTCTAGAGAAAATACTGGTGCGACCTGAAGACAGATTTTTTTTTTAATTTTCTTGTAGTTTTTCACCTGAGTTTTATTTTACAACATGATTTATATGGAAATGTGTTTTGCAGGTCTATACATTTATATCCTATGTCAAATTGCTTCTGGTCTCAATGAAGAACTTTAGGGAAGATAGGGAGACAATGTGAAACTCCAAAACTGAAAGCAAAAAATGGTCAAATGGTTTTTAAATGTAAATTTGAAAATAAAACATTAAATTTGAAAAACAGTACAGTTGAAATACCTCATTTTTAGATGACAAAACTGAAACCTGGGGAAATTTAATGACAGCTAATGCAACAAAACTAAGAGAAAGCAAGAATTATAATTCAATAATTTTCATTCTAATTTTCTACTAAGGCTCAATTCTTTGTTTTCTACATCTATTCAAGATACATAATTATTTTATTGATCCAAAATTTTTGATTAATCTTTTATTACTATATTTTTCATATTTCCTAGTTTTTACAATTATTTAGACAGTCTGAAATAAAGGATCAAAAAATCAGATAGCCTTATTATCAGGTGTCATTTTGACATGTTTGCCTGTTGAAACTGAACAGTTAATTTAATCTTTTTGCTGCTCCAATCAAATCTCTGAAAAGAAAGTGGTAAGCTGCATTTGTGGAAGAAGTTTTCCTATCTTCTACCAATGAAATCTAAATCTTAACTTATTTGGTTATTTAGGCATATGCTCTGTGCAGTACTATAAGATTATGATTTAGACTTGAATTTTAGCACAACTTTAACATTGAGAATATTTGATGTCACTTTGGAAATGTGGAGCATTCTGTAACAATACTATAAATTTAATTCTAACAAATAGAATTATATGAGGATACTAAGAAGGTCTATTTGTGGGCTTATTCTTTTTCCAATGTTGATATGATAGGTTTTTATTTGGAAACCATAAAAATGTTCATAGAATAAAATGCTGCTTTATTTTTATCATAAGACTGCTTGAATATTGATAGACTTTATCAGGATATCCAGGAAATTTTCAAACAAGTGCTATTATGAAAACTCTAATCCTATGAAATGACACTGTGAATGTTATTCCATTGGACATTTGGGTATTTTCTTTTAAATATATTATTTTGTACTGTTGCTCTGGATGGATAAATGCAAAGATGGATGAAAAACTTAATTGAAGAATTTACTGAGCTAATTTTGTCATCATAGTTTCTGACAATTGTCATCTTTTCATGCATGGAAGATTGAATTTCCCAAAACCAAATTCAGAGTATAAATAAAAATTCTAATGTAGTCATGGTCTAAGGCTCCCAAGATATGGTTCTATAATAAGCATTATTTAATATGACAGTTTTCTATAAATGATGGGGCATTATACATATAAGGGTATATAAACCTCCTAACCCTGGAATGATTGTATATACATACATATATATATACATATATATGTATATATATATATATGTGTGTGTGTGTGTGTGTGTGTGTGTGTGTGTGTGTGTGTGATATATTTCTAGTTTTGCCTTTTGAATTCTGTGTAGACTTTAGAGGTTACAAAGGCGGAATGTTCTCAAATTCATAGCCCATTTCTATCAGACAGGAAATCTGTGATTGCTTGGCAGAGGCTTTTATCCTTAATAATTTCAACTTCAAAACTGACTGTAAGTGGTTTCAATCGAGCCAGTTATTAAATTAATGACTACATTTATCACACCAAAGGGCTTTTTCCAATTACACGAAATTCAATGCTGTCTCAGTTTTGAAAACTGCAGTGTCTTCATCCTGTCTTTCAAGGAAAAGATGATGCTTTCAAGCATTAGATTGGCTTTGTTTCCATTCTGGCAGTTAGGGATGTGTGCATGTGCGTGTGCATGTGCGTTTGTGTGTGTGTGTGCATGTGTGTGCGTGCATGCGTGTGTGTGTGGGGGATGAATGGTACAATGTAGAGAACAGGAAGAAGGCCTTAGAGGCAAAATATGAATTTGATTTGATAAAGTTAAATACCATATCCAGACTAATACATATGTATCAATCAATAGACAAGCAGAAAGTTAGATTATGCTGATTTAATTCAGTTGACTGCAATCATATTTTTCATTGAAGTTATTTCAACTAAAACATTTAAAATCAAAAGAGACAAGCATTTTAAAAGATTCTAATGGTGAAGTATACTATCTAATCTGTCACCTTATACTAATCATTCTGCCTCAACAGTGTCTCCTACCTCTGTCCTGTGTTTTCATATTTTACTGTGACCTTTTTGTCTGTGCATTACTCTCATTTATATAAATATCTTAACTGTCATGATTCAAAATGAAACCTCATTAGAACAGAGAGAAAAGTCAGATAAAAGCACTCTTAAAAAAAGTCCCCAACTGTATCTTTTTCCTACTCAGAGCCATTGCCTCAATCCTTCATTACCTCTTATCTTGAATATTATAATAGTGTTTCAATCAAACTCCCCACTTTCAACCAGAAATCTAGAACATATTCCTTGAAATTCCAGTGTTCCAGGATTCATATGGCATTAATGCTGTTTTTAGAAATGAATTAGGTGGTTTCTAAATGGAATCATATACTGCTAGTTTGGAACCCTGACATTAATTTCTATAGGTCACTCCTTGTTCCACTGGACATTGATGCTATTCCAACTATAAACATTTACACTGTAACAATAGAATTTCAAGAGATATGCCACATTCATAATATCTCCAGGACATCAATGTTACTCTTTCTGCAAAAAATAAAATTTAGAAGACAAAGGTTTCAAAATATGCTCTAGAGTTTTAGAAATTACTTGGTTATAGACATCCATGTACTTTATTGGTTGCTATGATTAAAGGATTCAAAGCTGCCCTAAAAATAATGAGGCAAAGAGAAAGTGATTGAAAGTGCCAGATATAAGATTTGCGAGAAGCTCTTTTTCACCATTGGTTAGTCAAATGGAAACAATTACAGAATGTCCACACATGCTCCAAAGCACATCTGTTTTCTAAAATATAAATCTTCCAGAAGCAGGAAGCAGCATTTTCAGTATATAGGTAGCTAGTGAAAAAGTGCTTGACCTTCATTATCCTTCAGGTATCTAACTTCATTTAAATTTTAGACATCAACTAACATTGTGGGATCTGAGCCAGTCACAGACAAGAATAAACTGCCATTTATTTATTTTTAAATATTTAATTATTGAGTATTCAATTTTATCCCAATTGCATGTAAAACAATTTTTTTAGCATTCATTTTTAAAACTTTGTGTTCCAGATTCATTCTCTTCTTCCCTCCCTGCCCTACCTCATTGAAAAAGCAACCAATTTGATAAAGGTTATAAATTTGAAATCATGTAAAACATTTCCATACTATTCATATTGAAAAAAGAACATACACCCCCCCAAAAAAAGAAGAAATCTCAATCTGTATTCTGAAGACTAGCAAGTCTTTCTCTGGTAATGGATGACATTCATCACCATAAGTCCTTCAGAGTTGTCTTGGGTCATTGTATTGCTAAAAAAAAGTTAAGATATTCACTCCTGATCATCCTACAATATTGATGTTACTTTGTCCAACAGTGCATTTCACTTTTCATCAGTTCATGCAAGTTTTTCTGAAAGCATATGCAGCAATAATCACACACCACAATTCTTTTCAGTCATTACCCAGCTAATTAGCTTCACCTCAATTTCCAATTTCTTACCACCAGAAAAGAACTGCCACAACTGTCATTGTACATGAAGATCCTTTTTCATTTTGATTTTCATTTCTTTTGGGAAACAGAACCAATAAAAGTATTGTTAGATCAAAAGAAATACTTTTAAAAAACATATTATTTTTTTGTTTCTCTAATTACATACAATGGTACTTTTTATCAATAATCTTTTGCAAGGTTATGAGTTTTAAAAATTTTTCCCTTCTTCCCTTTCATTCCCCTTTCCCCAGACAGAAAGAAATCTTATATAGACTATACCTTTATACCCATGCAAAGTATACATCGATATTGCACATGTTATGAGAGAAGAATCAGATGCAAATGGAAGAAAGAAATCATTACAGAGAAAAAAAAATGACATAATACATAAGAAAGCTTTAACAAATTGAGGATAATAGGCTTTGCTCTTCATTTAAAATCCACCACTCCTTCTCTGGATATGGATAGTACCTTTCATCACTAGTCTTTTTAAATTGTCTTTGATTATTGTATTTTGAAATGAACAGGGAAGCTAAGTGGCACAGTGGATAGAGCACCTGCCCTGGAGTCAGGAGGACATGCATTCAAATCTTGCCTCAGATATTTAATAATTACCTAGCAATGTGACCTTAGACAAGTCACTTAACTCCACTGCCTTGCAAAAAAAAAAGAAAAAAGAAATGAACAAATCCATCATGGTTGATCATTCACCCTTATTGTTTTAAATGTATATAATGTTCTTATTCTATTCATTTCACTCAGCATCAATTCATGAAAGTCTTTCCAGGCTTTTCTGAAATTCATCCCTCATGATTTCTTATAGGACAATAGTTTCCATCTAATATACATACATACATACATACATATATATGTATATATATATATATATATATATATATATTACAATTTGAATAGTCATCCCCAATTAATGGATTTCCAATTCCAATTCCAATTCCAATTTCCAATTCTTTTCTACTCCTAAAAGAATTGTTTAGAATACTTTAGTACATCTGGGATTTTTAACCCTTTTCACGATCTCTTCTGGATATAGAAACAGTAGTGGTAATGCTGGATCAAAGTGCTCATGTTGGATCAAAAGGACACATTTCATCGCTCTTTTAGCATAATTCCAAATTGATCCTGCATCAGTTCACAGTTCCACCAACAATGGATTAGTGTCATACATTCCCACATCCTCTCCAGCATTGATCATTATCCTTTCTAGTTATACTGAGCAATCAGAGAGGTATGAGATGGTACCACAGTGAGGTTTTTAATTATAATTTTCCTATCAATAATAACTTGGAGCAATTATTCCTATAATGGTGGATAGTTGTGATATATTTTTCTGGAAATTGAATCCTTTGATCATTTAGCTTGATTTGATCATTTGATTGAGTTGGTTTTGTTAATAAAAATGACATGGTTCATTCATGTTCCTAATTATTCTTTACCTCTCATGGATTATGTGTCACTTATATGAAATTGCTTGGCTTATTCAGGAAAAGCAAAAGGGTCATCTTCCTCTCCTCTTCTTTCTTCTCCCCTGTCCTACCACCCTTCTCAGTTTTCATTTAGGGGAAAAAGATGTTTTCCTAGGTGAAAAGCCAGCTCTACAAGGAAATGCCTGAGTGGCGAGCCAGAGCTCTACCCAGTGCAGGAAATTGGCAATGGAACACTTTTAAGGAACCCAATTAGCACATTCACAAAGTGCTTGTGATGTTGGGCATGATAGAAATAGTGGCAAAAATTGTTTCTGACTTACTACATTCCTAATTTTTAAATTATTTATGAATTTTGAATTTACAATTTTCCCCCTAATCTCACTTCCCTCCCCTCCCCCCCCACAGAAGGCAGTCTGTTAGTTTAGTTTTACATTGTTTTCATGGTATGTATTGATCTAAATTGAATGTGATGAAAGAGAAATCATATCCTTAAGGAATTAAAATAAAGTATAAAAGATAGCAAAATTACATAATAAGAGAATGTGTTGTTTTTTTAATAAAAGACAGTAATGTTTGGTCTTTGTTCGAACTCCACAATTACTTCTCTGAATACAGATGGTTATCCCAAAATTCTGCCTGATTGTTCCATTGATGGAATGAACAAGTCCATTAAGGTAGATCATCACCCCTGTGCTGCTATTAAGGTGTACAATGTTCTTCTGGTTCTGCTCATCTTGCTGAGCATCAGTTCATGCAGATCCTTCCAGGCTTCTCTGAATTCCCAACCCTCCTGGTTTCTAATGGAACAATAGTGTTCTATACAGATACCACACTTTATTAAGCCATTCCCCAATTGATGGACATTCACTTAATTTCCATTTTTTGCCACCACAAACAGGGCTGTGATGAATATTTTTGTAGGAGTGATGTTTTTACCCTTTTTCATTATCTCATCAGTAGTAGTATTGCTGCATCAAAGGGTATGCACATTTTTTTGCCCTTTGGATGTAATTACAAATTGCTCTCCAGAAAGGTTGGATGAATTCACAGCCTCACCAACAATGTATTGATGTCCCAGATTTCCCACATCCCTTCTAACATTGATGATTGTTATTTCTGGTCATATTGGCCAGTCTGAGAGATGTGAAGTGGTACCTCAGAGATGCTTTTAATTTGCATTTCTATAATAATTAGTGATTTAGAGCAATTTTTCATATGACTGTGGATTTCCTTGATCTCCTCATCTGTAAATTGAGTCCCTATATCCTTTGACCATTTTTTCATTTTGGGAATGTCTTCTTTTTTTAAATTTGGGTCAGTTCTCTGTATATTTTAGAAATGAATCTTTTGTCAGAATTACTAGTTGAAAAAAATCGTTTCCCAGTTACTATATTTCTTATGATCTTGATTACAGTGGCTTTATCTGTGCAAAACCTTTTTAATTTAATGTAATTTAAATAATCTAGCATGTTTAAATGATGTTCTCCAGCTCTTCCTTGGTCATAAACTGCTTCCCTTTCCATACATCCAACAGGTGAACTATTCCTTGATCCACTAGTTTGTTTATAATATTGTTTTTATGTCTAAATCAATCCTGTATACATTTTGATCTTCTCTTGGTATAGGGTGTTAGGTCTTGGTTTAATTCAAATTTCTGCCATACTAACTTCCAATTTTCCTAACAGTTTTTGTTGAAGAGAAAGTTTTTATCCCCAAAGCTGGAGTCTTTGGGTTTATCAAACAGATTACTATAATCATTTTCTACTATTGCACCTAGTCTATTCCACTCATCCACCACTCTATTTCTTAGCCAATACCAGACAGTTTTCATGACTGATGTTTCATAATATAATATTAGATCTGATAGGACTAAGCCACCTTCTTTTGCACTTACTTTCATTAAGTCCCTGGAAATTCTTGACATCTTTTATCTCATATGAATTTACTTCCAAATTTTTTCCAAGTCTTTAAAGTAATTTTTTGACATCTTGATTGGTTCACTAAATAAGTGTTTAATTTGGTAGAATTGTCATTTTTATTATATTATCTTGGCCTAACCATGAGCAGTTGATATTTGTCCAGTTATTTAAATCTGAGTTAATTTTTGTGAGAAGTCCTTTGTAACTATTTTCAAAAAGTTTCTGTGTCTGCCTTGACAAGTAAACTACCAAGTTTGATTTTTTCAAGTTACTTTGAATGGGACTTCTCTTTCTAGCTAGAAGCAGCATATTGTAGGATTCTGGTTTTTAATGAAATCTGCTATTCACTTATTTTTATGGGAGAGTTCATCCCATTCACATCCAAAGTTATAATTACTAACTCTTTATTGCCCCCATGCTATCGTCCCTCTATTTGTATTCCCCCCTTTTTCACTTTACCCATATTCCCCAGTATTTTGTTTCTGAATACCACCACCTTCAGTGTGTTTGCCCTCTATATTCAAACCCCCCCTGCTTCTTTCCCTTTTCCCCTTTGCTCCTTCATCCTTCTGTTAGTTCCCTTTTCTTCCCTCCCCTTTTCCTTCTTTTAATACTTGAAAGGTAAGATAAGTGTCTCAACTTAATTCAGTGTGTGCATGTTAACTTTTGGCATAATCTGATGAGAGTTAAATTCAGGCATTTAACATAGTGTCTGCCTTCCCTCTACCATCTTGAACAGAAGTCTGTTCTTCCCTTGTAAATGGCTTATTCTGTTTTTAATAACTTTTTCCTCAGTGAATTTTTATGGCTTTTTTTTCATTTGACCAATTCTGTTTTTTAGGCATCTTTTTTTTCTCCTTCAGATTTGAACCTCTTTAAGCATTTTACCAAGTCCATTTTTAAGGTGTAACTTTCTTCCATAATTTTTCATGTCCTTTTCCTTTACCTTTACTGAGTAATTTTTCACAATTTTTTTTGCATTATTATCATTTCTCTTCCAAATTTTTCTTCTTCTCTTGTTTTTAAAAAATCCATTTTGAGCTCTTCCATGGCCTGAGACCAATTCATATTTTTCTTTTAGGCTACACATGTAGGAGTTTTGACTATCTTCTGCATATGTGCTTTAATTTTCCTTGTGACCACATTAACTTTCTAGGGTTAAATATTTTCTTCTGTTGTTTGTTCATTTCATCAGTCTATGGCTTGCTTTTGTCTCTTTGCTAAACTAAGACTCAGTTTCCAGAGTAGAGGGTCACACTGTCTCAAGCTTCTATAGTTTTATGCAACTATTTTTAGAGATACTTCAGGTACCTGTAGGTATTCAGTTCTTCCAAGGTAGTAGGATCTAAAGAGAGGCATTTTTCTAACCTCCTGGGCTGTGCTCTAGTTTGTGAATAACTTTCAAACTCTTTTTTCTTCCATGGAACTGGGGGGAGTTCTGCCCCCTATGGTTGTTGTTCCTCCTCTCCCTGAAATCCAGTAATTCCATCTGAATATGGGCAATTCAACAGAGTCCTTCCTCAGTGCTAGCAAAGAGACCTCTGTAATCTCCTTCCAACCACTTTACTATTTGTGGGATAAAAGCTCTAAAAGCAGCAGTTACTATTTCTGTTGATGCAATGGTTCCCAAAATCTGTCCTTGGTATGATGACCCAGGAACTCTGATGTGACTTGTCTGCACTGGACTATGCTATACTCTCACCCTGGTGTGACAGAGTTTTCATGTTTGCTTTTTGTTTCTTCTGATCTAAGTTGTCTGGTGTTTCTGTGCTCTGAGGTTTAGAAACTGCCACTGTTGCCACTAATTCAGGCATCAAGGTTTGTTCCTCATCTACCAGGTCTGGTTTTCACTAACATAGCCTTTGGGGACTATGCTCCTCACTCACACTGGTGCAACAGATCTTCTTGCCAAACTCCCAAATTGTCTTCACATGGAAAATTAATTCACTCCATCTTTTTATGGATTCTGTCATTTTTAGAATTTGATTAATCATTATTTGAAGTTATTTGTAGGGGTTTTGGGGAGAGTTCAGGTAAGTCCCTCCTTTAACTCTACTATCCTGGCTTCACCTTCCAGGGCTGCCATTTCATTCTTTTTTTTTTTCACAAACCTCTAGCTGAAATTAGCATTTTATTTTTTTTCATCCCTTTACAATGCATATTTTCAAATTACAAATTTCCTTCCACCCTCCCTTCCTATCCCCTCCCCTCAGTCAGTAGCATTGTACATACATATTTTGATAAACATCTTTACAGATTAGTATTAGATATTTTCCATGTAAGTAATTGGGATTAAGGGAAAGAGATACGTAAGAGATATTTTTTATAAGGTGGTCATCAGATTAGTAAGGATTGTTATTTTTAGCTTCTTTTGTTAATTCTTTTTTTCCTTTTATAGATTATTTATTTTATATTATTGCAATAATCTTGTGAAAGCAAACATAAACCCTCTCCCCCCCCAAAAAAAGATAGAAAAACCTCAGGAATAGTGAGAGAGGGAAAAAAGTGTGCTTCAGTCTGTGTTCTAATGGCTTTCTCTCTGGGATGAGTTGCCTTCCTTATCATAAGTCCACCAAAGAAGTTGATTTTATATCTTTTCCTAAATATGCTATTATTAGCTATATTTCCCTCCATTCTATTCCTTCTCACTCTCATTTATTCTATTCTCTCTCCTTTCACCCTCACTCTTCTCAGAAGTTTCTTGTATCTGATTGCCCTCTCCCAATATATTCCCACTCTTCTATCACCTACTACCCCCATCTCCTCCTCCATCCCCCTTATCCCATCCCTTTCTTCTCATTTCTCTAGGGTAAGATATATTTCTATGCCCTGTTAATTGCGTATGTTATTGAGTCATTTCTGATGAGAATGAAGACTCACACATTCCCCCTTTGCCTTCCACCTTTGCACTCCATTGCAAAAGCATTTGCTTGACTCTTTTATATGAAATAATTTAGACCATTCTTCCTCTTCTTTCCCTTTCTCTGGTACTTTCTTTTATCACACATTGTCTCCACCTTTACACTATATTATACCAATACATACAATTCCCTCCTGTGCTTATTTATGCTCTAACTGCTCTTATAAATGAGAAGGTTCATATGATTTGCCAGTGTCTTCCTCCCATGCAGGAATACACACAGTTTCACATCATTAAGTTCCTCACAATTAGTCATTCTCATTCACCATCTCTATGCTTTACCTGAGCCCTGTAATTGGGGATCAAACTTTCTGTTAAATTCTGATTATTTCAACAGGAAATATTGAAAGTCTCCTGTTTCATTGGATGTCCATCTTTTTCCCTGAAAGAGGATGTCTTTTTTTGGGGGTAGTTGATTCTCCTTTGTAAAATAATCTCTTTTTGCCTTCAAGAATATCATATTTCAATCCCTACAAGCCCTTAATGTAGACATTGCCAAATCCTTGTGTAATCCTGACTATAGAATCACAGTAGTTAATTTTTTTTCTTTTCTAGCAGCTTGTAGTATTTTCTCTTTGACTTGGGGGTTGGGAATTTCAATACAATATAACTGTGAGTTTTTCTTTTGGCATCTCTTTCAGGAGGTGATTGGTGAATTTCCTCAATTTCTATTTTACCCTCTGCTTCTAGAATCTCAGGGCAATTTTGCTGAATCATTTTTTAAAAAATGAAGTCTAGGTTCTTTTCCTGGTCTTGAATTTAAGCTAGCCCCAAAATTTTTAAATTACTTCTCCTGGATCTGTTTTCAAGGTCAGTTGTTTTTCCAATGGGATATTTCCCATTTTCTTATATTTTTTTCTTTTAGTATTGTTTTATTGTTAACTGACTTTTCACAAAGACATCAGCTGCCTTAAGTTCCATTATATATTTGAAGGATTTAATTTCTTCAGAGAGCTTTTTAATCTCCTTTTCCAGCTGGTCAATTCTGCTTTTTAAGGCATTTTTCTCCTCATTTGCTTTTTGAGTGTTTTTTTTTCCCCTTTGGCCTAAACTGATTTTTAACACATTATTTTCTTCAAATTTTTGTATTTCCTTCACCAAGCTGTTTACTTGGTTTTCAATATTTATGTGCCTCACTTATATTTCTCTTCCTAATTTTTTCTCTACCTCCCTTACTTGTTTTTCAAAGATTTTGTGAGCTCTTCTGTTCCCTGAGCGCATTTTCTATTTCTCTTGGAGGCTTTGGATACAGAAACTTTGAATTTGTCATCTTCTGAGTATGCATTTTGATCCTCCATGGGAGCAAAGTAATTTTCTATGGGCAGATTCCTCTTTTTCTGTTGTTTGCTCATTTCTTCAGCCTATCACCAGTTTACCACACTTCCAAGACTTTGAGGCATTTTTAGGACACCCCACAGGGAGCTTAATTCCTACAAGGTCTTATCAGAATCTCTGACTGCTCTTTTGCCTGTGCTCTGGTATATGAATGAGCACAGACACTTCCTTCTGCCCTGAAGCTTTGAGCAGGATCCCTGCTGGGTTATGGTAGTAGGGAGGCCCAGACTGCAACCTGGATCTGAGCATTGGCAAACTGCAGAGTTCTGCCCCAGAGAGAGTAGAGAGACCTCTGCAGTCTCCCCCCAACCCCCTTACTGTCTGTGTCATGAGAGCTCTGGAAGTGCTGGATGGCTCTTCTGATTATCTCTGCAGGTTCTCAATACAGGACTGCCCTGAGCCTAATGTTCCATGCTCACTCTGGTTTCACAGGTTTCTCTCATCACTCCTTCAAGCTCTCCCCTAGTGATTCCTGGACCAAGAGGCTGGAAACAACCCCATCTGCCAGGGACCCAGACACAACAGGCCCCAGATATCTAAAGGGTTGTTCCTGGAAGGCTGGAGTTACAGCCTGGCTGCCCTGTGGTACGACTGCTCTATGGCTCTTTTTTTTTGAGAAAAATTTAATTTATTTTGAATTTATAATTTTACAATTACAATTTTAATTACAATTTCCCCCCACCCTAACAGAAATCAGTCTATTAGTCTTTACATTGTTTCCATGTTATGCATTTATCAAAATTAAATGTGATAATAGAGAAATCATATCCTTAAGAAAGAAACATAAAGAATAAGAAATAGGGGTGGCTAGGTGGCTCAGTGGCACTGGCCCTGGAGTCAGGAGTAACTGAGTTCAAACTCAGCCTCAAAATGGGTCAAAGGCTAATTTAATAATATTGGATGCTGGAGCAGCTAGGTGGTGCAGTGGATAGAGCACTAGTTCTGGAGTCAGGAGTACCTGAATTCAAATCTGGCCTCAGACACTTAATAATTACCTAGCTGTGTGGCCTTGGGCTAGCCACTTAACCCCGTTGCCTAGCAAAAACTTTTAAAAAAGAAGTAGCAAAATTATATAATAAGATAATCCTTTGTATTTTTAATTAAAGATCTTTTGTCTTTATTCAAACTCCGCAATTTTTTCTCTGGATACAGATGGTATTCTCCATCGCAGATAACAAAAATTGTGCCTGACTGTTGCACTGATGGAATAAGCAGGTCCATTAAGGTTGATCATCACCCCTGTTAGGGTGTACAATGTTCTGGTTCTGCTCATCTTGCTCAGCATCAGTTCTTGCAAATCCTTCCAGGCTTCTCTGAATTCCCATTCCTCCTGGTTTCGAACAGAACAGTAGTGTTCCTTCACATACATATACCAGAGTTTGTTAAGTCATTCCCAATTGAAGAACATTTACTTAATTTTCAATTCATTGCCTCAACAAACAAGGCTGCTATGAATATTATTGTACAAGTGATGATTTTACCCTTTTTCCTTATCTCTTCAGGGTATAGACCCAGTAATGGTATGGCTATGCATATTTTTCTTGCCCTTTGGGCATAATTCCAAATTCCTCTCCAGAATTTTTGGATGAGTTTACAGCTTCACCAACAATGTATTAATGTCCCAGATTTCCCACATCCCTTCCAATATTGATCATTTCCTTTTCTGGTCATATTGACAAGTCTGAGAGGTATGAGGTGGTACCTCAGAGATGTTTTAATTTGTATTTCTCTAATAATTAGTGATTTAGAGCAAGTTTTCATATTACTATGCATCTCTTTGATTTCCTCATCTGCAAATTGCCTTTGCAGATCCTTTGACCATTTGTCAATTGAGGAATGGTTTGTCTTTTTAAAAATTGGACTCAGTTCTCTCAGTTCTCAATATATTTTAGAAATGTGTCCTTTGTCAGAAATACTAGTTGTAAAAATTGTCTCCCACTTTACTAAATTTCTTTTAATCTTGGTTACAGTGGTTTTGTTTATGGAAAAGCATTTTAATTTAATGTAGCCAAAATTGACTAGTTTATATTTAATGATGTTCTCCATCTCTTCCTTGCTCATTAACTTCTTCCCTTTCCATAGAACTGACAGGTAAACTGTTCCTTGAACTCCTAGTTTGCTTATCTTATTTTTTTCATTTATAAATCCCATATCCATTTTGATCTTAACTTGTAAAAGTGTGTGAGTTGTTGGTCTAATCCAAGTTTCTGCCATATTAACTTCCAATTTTCCCAATAGATTTTACTGAAGAGAGAATTTTTATCCCAATAGCTGAACTCTCTGGGTTTGTCAAACAGCAGATTACTATAATCAATTCCTGCTGTTGCATCTAGTCCACTCCACTAATCCACCACTCTTTTTCTTATCCAATAGCAGACATTCTTGATGAGTGATGCTTTATAATATACTTCTAGATCTGGTAGGGATAAGTCACCTCCTCTTGCATTTCTTTTTCATTAAATCCCTGGAGAATCTTGACTTTTTATTTCTCCATATGAATTTACTTAAAATTTTTTTTCTAACACATTAAAGTAATTTATTAGAATTTTGATTGATAGGGCATTAAACAAGTAGTTTAATTTTAGTCGAATGGTCATTTTTATTATATTAGCTCGGCATATCATGAGCAGTCAATATTTGACCAGTTATTTAAATCTGATTTTATTTGTGTGAGAAGTGTTTTATAATTGTTTTCAAAAAGTTTATGAGTCTGCCTTGGCAGGTAGACAGCCAGATATTTTATATTGTCTGAAGATACTTTGAATGGGATTTCTCTTTCTAGCTCTTTCTTCTGTATCTTGCTAGTCATATATAGAAATGTTGAGGATTTATTTTATATCCTGTGACTTTGATACATTTGCTAATTATTTCTATTAGTCTTTTAGAAGACTTTTTTGGGATTCTCTAGGTATACCATCATGCCATCTACAAAGAGTGAGAATTTTGTCTTTTCTGTCCAAATTCTAATTCCTTCAATTTCTTTTTCTTCTCTTATTGCAGAACAATCTTCTAATCTGATATTGAATAGAAGTGGTGATAATGGTAATTCTTGTTTCACCCCTGATCTTATTGGGAATGCCTCTAGCCTATCCCGGTTGTATAAAATTCTTGTTGATGGTTTCAGATAGATAATGCTTATTATTCTAAGGAACAATCCAATTACTCCTAAACTCTCTAGTGTTTTAAATTAGGAATGGGTGCTGTATTTTGTCAAAAGTTTTTTCAGCATCTATTGATATGATCTTATGATTTCTGATAGGTTTGTTGTTGATATAATTAATTAAACTAAAGGTTTTCCTAATATTGAACCAATTTGCATTCCTGGGATAAATCCTACTTGATCATAATGTATTGTCCTAGTGATAACTTGTTGTAATCATTTTGCTAAGATTTTTTTAAGATTTTTGCATCTATATTCATCAGGGAGACAGGTCTATAATTTTCCTTCTCTGTTTTGACTCTTCCTGTTATAGGTATCAGCACCATATTGTAGTCATAGAAAGAGTTAGGCAGAATTCTTTCTTCACCAATTTTTCCAAAGGATTTATATAAAATTGGAACCAATTGTTCCTTAAATGTTTGATAGAATTAACTTGTGAATACATCTGGCCCTGAAGATTTTTTTCTTAGGGCCTTCAGTAATGACTTATTGAATTTCTTTTTCTGAGAATGGGTTATTAAGGTATTCAATTTCTCTTCATTTTACCTGTGCAGCTTAAATTTTTGAAAATATCAATTCATTTCCCTTAAATTTTCAAATTTATTGGCATAAAGTTAGGCACATTAATTCCCAAATTAGTATTTTAATTCCCTCCTCATTGGTGGTAAGTTCCCCTTTTTCATTTTATGATACCAGCAATTTGGTTTTCTTCTTTCTTTTTTTTAATCAAATTGACTAACATTTTATCAATTTTAATTTTTTTTATAAAACTATGTATTGGTCTTATTTATTAGTTCAATCGTTTTCTTGCTTTTAATTTTATTAATTTCTCCTTTAATATTTATGATTTCTAAGTTATTATTTTATTGGATGTTTTTAATTTGTTCTTTCTCTAATTTTTAGTTGCATACTTAGGTCATTTATTTCTGCTTTCTCTAATTTGTTCATGTAAGTATTTAAAGATATAATGCATCCCATGACAGTTGCCTTGAGTGAATCCCATAGGTTTTGGTATGTTTCTTCATTATTGTCATTATCTAGGATGAAATAATTAATTCTTTCTAAAATTTGTTGTTTGATCCACTCATTTGTTAAAATGAAGCTACATAGTTTCCAATTAGTTTTGTGTCTATATCTCCCTTGCATGTGATTTTATTGCATTATGATCTGAGAAATATGTATTCACTATTTTTGCCTTTCTAGAATTGATCATTAGGTATTTTTACCCGAATACATGTCAATTTTTGTGTGTCATGTACTACAGAAAAGAAAATGTATTTCCTTCTATTCCCCATTCAGTTTCTTCCATAGCTCTACCATGTCTAGCTTTTCTAACAATCTATTTACCCCCTTGACTTCCTTCTTGCTTATTTTATGATTAGATTTACCTAAATCAGAGAGCAGGAGATTGAGGTCTCCCACTAGTAGAGATTTGCTGTCTATGTCTTCCAATAACTCCTTCAACTTCTCCTCTAAGAATTTGGATGATATGCCATTGGGTGCATATATATTTAATATTGAAATTACTTTTCTATCTATCATATCTTTTAGGAGGATATAGTCTCCTTCCTTATCTCTTTTAAGGAAATCTATTTTTGTAGCTGCTTTGTCTGAGATAATGATTGTTAGCCCTTCTGTTTTCACTTCAGGTGGAGCATCTCTCTGCTTCAAATGAGTTTCTTCTAACCAGTATATTGTAGGGTTCTGGTTTTAATCCACTCTGCTATTCCTTTATGTTTTAAGGGAAAGGTCATCCCATTCACATTCAAAGTTATAATTACTAACTCTTTACTGCCCTTCATGTTATCTTTCCTCTGTTCTTATTTTCACCCTTTTTTCAATTTATCTATATTCCCAAATAGTTTGTTTCTGAATACCACCACCTTCAGTGTGTTTGCCTTCCTATATCCAAGCCCCCTCCTCTTTTATTTCTGCATTACCCTTTACCCTGCTTTTCTTCCCTTCTTTCTGTTGATTCCCCTTTTTCCTCACCCCCCTACCCTTTCCCACTTTTAATATTTGAATGGTAAGATAAGTTTATTAACTTAACTGAGTTGTGCATGTTACATTTAAGCCAAATCTGATAAGAGTAAGATTCTGGCAGTTCTCACCTCCTCCCTTCTTTCCCCTCTATTGCAATAGTTCCTTTGTACCTCTTAATGTAATGAGAATTACCCCATCCAGTCTCCTTTATCATCCCATTTTTTTTACTCTCCCCCTATTTAAGGAAGTATTGTTTTTAAATCATTCTGAGTCATCAATAAGTCATGAGGGTCCATTACTTCTGGCTAAGTATATTCTCTCATAGAACAACAATTGTTGAGAGTTATTAGAGTCTTTCTCTCAGGTAGGGATATAACCAGTTTCATCTTATTGGAAATCTGTTTTGCAAATAAGTCATGAGTGTCCATTACTTCTGGTTAAGTATATTCACACTAATAGATTTATTATTCTTGAGAGTTATTAAAGTCTTTCTCCCAGGTGGGGATGTAGCCAGTTTCATCTTATTGGATAACAATTTTTCTCTCCCCACCTCTTCTTTTTACCTTTTCATGTGTCCCTTGCATCTTCTGTTTGAAGTACAAATTTTCTATTAAGATATGGAATTTTCATCAGGAAAAGTTGGAAGTCCCCTATTTCATTAAATGTCTATCTTTTGCCTTGGAAGAGAAGGATCAATTTTGCTGGATAATGAATTCTTGTCTACCTTCCAAGCTCCCTTTCTTTTTCAGAATATCACATTCCAATCCCTTCAATCCCTTAATGTTGATGCAGCCAGGTCCTGTGTCATCCTTACTGTGACTCCTTGGTATATATAAATTGTTTCTTTCTGGCTGTTTGCAGGATTTTCTCTATTATCTGATAGTTCTGGAATTTGACCACAATATTCCTTGATGGTTTCATTTTGGGATCTCTTTCTGGAGGGGACAAATGAATTCTCTCAATAACTATTTTGACCACTAATTTTTTGATATCAGGGCAGTTTTCAATCACTAAATACTGCAATATTAAGTCAAGGCTTTTTATTTTCTCTTCAGTGTTTCCATCAAGATCAGTAATTCTTAAGTCATCTCTACTTGATCTATTCTTGAAAGATCAGTGGTTTTGCTGTTGATTTTTTGGTTTTGTTTAACAGTCTCTTGTTGTCTCATTAAGTCATTAGTTTCCACAGACTCCATTCCTTTTTTAAGAGAAGAATTTTCCTCATTTACCTTTTGCAACTCATTTTCCAATTAGTCAATTCTGTTTTTTAAAGTGTTTTCCATTTGGCCAAATGAGGTTTTGAGAGAATCATTTTAATTTTGCATTTGTTCAATTATACTTTCCAAAGATTTGTTTTCTTTTTGCAAGTGTTAATTTTCTCTCCCAAGTTATCCAGTTGATTTTTAAACTCCTTCCCTATTTCTTCAAGGAACTCTTTCTGTCCTGGAGACCAAATCATATTCTCTTCAGAGGCTCTAGGTCTCTATGTGTTAGGGTCTTTTCCTTCTAGAAATTTTTCTATGGACCCTCCTTTTCAATGGCTTTTCTTCATTTTCCTAAGATCTTGTGTTGCAGTAGGGATTGGTTCACAGAGGTTTGGTCTTAAGATCCTAGATGCTTTATTCACTGAGTTTAGTAATTCCATGGGGGCCAGACGGTAGGGGGTGCTGCTTGATTTCTCTGGAGTGTCTGTGGTCATGATTTGAGGCCCTCTCCCTAGGCCTGGAGGTGGTGGGTGAATTTGCTGTATATGTTTATCTTTGAACAATGGTGGGCTATGCCCTGAGGCAGGATAATTACTCTCTGTATTCAGAGCTGATGTAGTTCTGCTGCTCACACCTGAGCCTGAGGGATTGGGGGCGGGGAGCTATAATTGTGTTTGTTCCTCCACACCAGAGGAGTACAGGGATCTATGTCTGTAACTCTCCTGCACTGGAATTCTTCCTCCAGCCCTGCTGGTAAGCCACAGACTGTCAGGCTCCCAGCCAATGCCTCTGTGATTGATCAGGCTAGTCCTGCTCTCAGGTTCTCACCCCACCCTTTGTTTCCCTTCAGAGTCTCTGCTTTGTGCACCCACTTCACCAGAATCCTAGAAGACAAAACTTGATGTAGATATTCTTCTCCTAGCTTGTCTTTTCTGGGTTTTGTTGACTGGATTTCTGTTAAGAGCTTTGTTTCATATTATATATGAGGGAAGATTGGGAGACCTTAGTACAATGCCTGTCTTCTCTCCACCATCTGGGCCAGAAGTCCTCTATGGCTCTTTCAAACTCCTGTTCTGGTGAAACACACCTTTTCTGTGGATCTTATAAGATGTCTTGGACTGGGAAATTTTATTGATCAGTCTTTCTATGGGTTCTGCACCTCTAAATTTTGGCTAGAGTTATAATTTGATGATTTTTGGAGTTTTAGGGGGATTGAGTTTCCAGGGAGATTCCTACCTTCATGCTGGCATCTTGATCCCATTCTGTCCAAGGGTTGTTTTTTTTTGCTTTATTTTGCTGTGTGTGTGTGTGTGTGTGTGTGTGTGTGTGTGTGTGTGTGTGCTTTGTTTTGATTTATTGTTCTTCCTCCAGATGGGGATAATGTAGTAATGTAGTCCATAGTTGATCTAATATGCTTGTCCTTGCTCTCTGATCTGCTGATAGGAGCTACTTCCATCAGGTTTGTTCATCTTATAATGTTGTGGTTGATGTGTACATTGTTCTCTTGATCCTAGTCCCTTCAGTCCACATCAGATCCTTTAAGTCATTCCATGCTTCTCTAGAGACTGATCATTTGTGGTTTCTTCTAGAAGAATAATATTCCATAGTATTCATGTACCGTAACTTGTTTAGCCATTCCCTAATTGATGGGCATCCCCTCAATTTCCAATTCTTTGCCACTACAGAAAGGGCTGCTATGAATATTTTGGAACATGTGGGACTTTTCCACTTTTTTATAATTTCTTCTGGTTATAGACCTAGAATTGGAATAGCTGGATTAAAGGGTATAAACAGTTTTATTGCTCTTTAGGAATAGTTCCAGATTGGTCTCCAGAAAGACTGGATCTGGTCACAAGTCCACCAGCAATGCATCAATGTCCCAATTCTCCTACAATCTCCCCAACATTGATATTTTTCCTTTTTTCTCATTTTGGCCAATCTAATAGGTGTGAAATGATATTCATTGTTACTTTAATTTGCATTTCTCTAATATGTAATGATTGGGAGAATTTTTTCATATGATTAAATATAGTTTTAATTTCTTTATCTGAAAACTGACTATTCATATTCTTTGACCATTTATCAATTGGGGAATGACTTGTAAACTTTTAAATTTATCCAATTCTCCATATATTTTTGAAATGAGATCGTTATTAGAACTCCTAGTTCTGAATATTGTTTCCCAGCTTTCTGCTTTCCTTCTGGTTTTGGCAGTACCGATTTTCTTAATGCAAAACTTTTTAATTCAATGTGGTCAAAATCATTCATTGCAATTTATAACCTACTCTAATTCTTGTTTGGGCATAAATCTATCCCGTTTCTATAGATCTGATAGATAGAAGAATTCTTGGTCTATTAATTTATCTATGATGTCACTCTTTATGTCTAAATCCTGTACCCATTTTGACCTTATTTTGGTGGAGGGTTGGGCTGCCATTTCCTAAAGAATGCAAAGTGGAAATAGTCAGACCATACTTATTAATGGTCTAAGCAACAACTTTCAGTTGGATAATTTATCCATGTTTTCATTGGCATTCCTCTATGACATGCTATACATTCATAACTCTATGACTGTACTCATGCTACTTCCTTCCACATTTAATCTTATCTCCATCATCAATATTTTCATGTCATATTTCAAAAATGTACATAGAAAAATTGAAGTGTGGTATGGGATAAGTGAACAAGATGTTTTGTAACACAGAATCTCAAAACTTCATCTAAGATATTAAAAAGATTATTAAATATATAGGTATAAAAATCAGCATGTATGCCAATATGACATTCCCACTATATATTTCTGTTTAGGCCAAATTCAGTCAGCCATATAAATACTTTATCATTTACCAGTCTGCTTCTCTCTATTTTGTTATGAAAAAAATGTTTCATGAGAGATTTTCTCAAGATTTTTGCTTAAGAAAAAATATATAAATATGTATGTATGTATGTATTTCCTTAGAATTATTTTAATTTAGAAGTTCAATAGATCTTTATAAAAAGGAAAGGAAATAATCTGGCATGACTTTTCTTAATGAATTGATGTTAATTTCTTAAATGTTTTTGAGATATACTTTAATGTTATTTATATATATATATCATAAAACAAATGCAGTAAAAAATAAAAATTAATTATTGGATCCTCACATATCCAATAATTAATTTTTATTTTTGCTGCATTTGTTTTATATGTATTTATTGAATTTGCCACTTTAATAGAAGCTCCCTGTGAGTGAAGATGCACCTTTGACTTTTGTTCTCAGTACTATGACCTCTGTCCTTTTGAACATACTTTCTCAGGCATTGAAATCATAGTTGCCAGCTCCTATTACTTTTTCCAGGCCCTTTATTCTTCTGTGTAGTTCTCTTATTGTGGTATGTTTGAACATATAGAGATCAGATAGATTTACTTTTATCAATTTTTCACTTACATAGGATTGTTATTGCTAACTATTTTTTGTTCCATCTTTATTCTTCTTATAAACAAAGCTGAGTTAAAAGGAAGTGTCAATAGTCCTTCCTTTAATGCAATGATTACTCACATCTTCCTTCTCACTTAAAACAAATTCTATCCCTTACATATTCTTTTTTCCCTGAAAACACACACACACACACACACACACACACACACACACACGTACACATATATATTTATATCATTTTTCTGCTATCATCCACTTGTATGACACATTTCAATTCCTACAAGAATCTTCTTTCTTTGACATTATTCTTGTCCATCTACAGCATTTCTTAGTACTTTCACCAATTCTGTCTCTAGAACAATGATACCATTAGCTTAAAAATACTTTAAAACTCTGAGTTCCCTGATAATCTAACATATAGCCAAATATATCTTGATATATATATATATATATATATATATATATATGTATATACATATATATATATATATATATATATATACTAAAATGGATATAAATTCAGTTATAGATATCTTCCTTTTATAACTGTATTGATATTGATTTGCTACTTGGTCTTCAGAATTTTAATTACATTAAAGATTCTCCATAATCTGGCACCTTTTCATATTCTGAGCCACCTAATGCAACTACTTTATGTTCCAGTGAAACTAGAATACACATCTTTCTAACTTCCAGAGGTAATACATATCCTTACCCTTTGACTATTCAAGGATAAATTAAGCAGCGTGTTAAAAATATTGTGGAAGTAATTCAGATCAGTGATAAAATATTAAATGACATGGCCTCGAGGATTCCTTGAAAATTAATAATATTACATTGCTATATCTTTATGTTTTTACTAACAAAATATGAAACTACTTAGCATTAATCAATAACCCCTTTCTTCCTGCACATAAGGGCTTCACAATTTTTTTATTTATTCCTTCCCTTCCTTTCTTTTTGACTTTTTTTCCTTCTAATCTTCTAATTCCTTCCTTTCCCTATCTCCCTTGGTTTTACTCCTACTAAAATCTACCAAGTTTAAATCTTCATCTTAACTGTGATAACAAAATTTCCTACTCATCAGTATATTTCCAGATCACTCTATCTATGATTTCTTTCATTCTCAATTTCTATATTTCTCTGTATTCAACTCTATATTGTTCTATATTTCAAATTCCTTTTTTCTTTGACTTATAACTTATTCATGGAGTTATATATTATGACACTAATTCTTGAGTCCTAACAGCCCCCTCTTTTTTAATTTTTGTAAGACAGTGGCTTAAATGGCATTCCCAATGTCACAGTTCTTGTAAATATCAAGTATCTGGAGGTCAGATTTGAACTAAGGTTCTCTTGATTTGGGGGCCTGTGCTCCCTCCATAGCATGATAGAGCTGTCCCAATGCTCACATATTTTGCTCCTGCTCTTGCTGCTGGAAAGAAATGTGAAAATCACCAAAAAATGCAAATTACATCCATTATAAATGTATGTGAACTAATTTTAATTGGGTCCTCACTGAAGCAAGGCACCATTTCTATTTTTTCCTATCCTACTGACCACACTATGGCTGTTTCAAGCTTTCATTTCTCTGAAAATTTCTCTGAAAATTTCTTCCTTTACACTATCTCATTTACTCCTGGGTAGTTTCTTCAATATTAAAAAAGAACCTTTCATCACCATTTCTATGGGCTATATTTCTGCTTATATTGTCAGCTATATCTTCCATTTACTATCACTGTCTCCATTTTTACTCTTGCCTTTTTCCCCACACAATATGATTTCTAACTTCATCACTCAACAAAAATTATTCTCTCCAAAATTATTAATATCCCTTAATTTATACATCCATTTGTTTTTTTCTTAGTTCCCATAATGCTGGATCTCTATATAAAATTTGATATTACCCACTTTATCCTACTCAGTGATCTCTAGATTTTCAAAAAAGTTCTCTTTTCATTGTTAAACTAGTTCTCTATTCCTTCTCAGTCTCCTATATTAAATATTCATCAATGTTATATTCATGATTAAGGATATCTCCAATAGGTCTGTCTTGAAAGCTCTTCACCTCTCTCCATATAATTAATATCTCTCCTGGTGATTTCTTCACCTGTCATGAGTTCAACTATGTCTATACAAAGGATTCCGTGGTATCTATATCCATCCCTAATCTCTCATCAGATGTCTTGTATCACAAGAATAATTCCTTATCAGACATATCAAACTAGTCATCCCTTTGGTATATAAAACTCAACCTTTTACAAAAATTACCCTTCTCTTGAACATTCCTTTCATTGAAGAAGACATCACTATCCTTAAAGTCACTTTAATTCACAACTTCAGTGACATTCTCAATATCTCACTCTCATCACATCTCACTCATAGATCTTATATATCATCAATTATTTTAATTTTTTAAAAATGTTCTCAGAAAAATCATATTTCTGCTCACAAAATCAAATTCAATCCTTCACCATGTCTTGTGTTAACCTTTGTAAAAGCCTTCTCATTGAATTTCATGCCTCAGGCATTAATGTAAACATAATTTTCCTAAATTATAAGTTCTATTTTATCTCATTCAACAAATGTGGATGGCTCTCTATTACTTATAGGAACATATTTAAACTTCTTTTTGACCCTTAAAACTTCTTCCCTTTCTAATATTTTTATAAATCAAGCAAAGACTATGTGAAGTTACTTACTCAGAAGTCCTCAGATTCCTTCTCAATGCTTATGTAGTAGCTTTAATTACATTTCTTCGCCTATAATGTTTTCCCTTTTTTCCTCTTTCTAATAGAATCCTTGACTTCCTTCAAAACAACCTCAAGATTTCTATAATCTTTCTATAAAAGAACTTTTCCATTGTTGTTAGTGGCATCTCCTTATGGCTAACTTCCATTTTAATTAGCTTGCATATATCTGTGACTATATTTCTTGTCCTCCCTATTAATATATTAGCTCTTTAAAGTGTGCAGATTGTTTTGATTTTTATTTTATCTTCACCAATTGCTATAGGATTAGGCACAAAGTAATGAATAAAAGAGTGACTGAATAATGAATGGATGGAGGGATGGATGAATGGATGAATTAATTAATTAATTAATGGAAGAAATGTATTTGCTAGGGTCAAAAGGCTCAAAAACTGTGCCCACAATTGGGAATACAAATGGAAAAGCAAAAATAATCCCTTTCTTAAAGACATTATATTGTAATAGAAGGAGAAAACAGAAAAAAGAGAATAATGGCCAAGGAAAAGTACTTTTGTCTAGAAAACAACAGAAATGATAAATAGCTCCTTCTGAGCATTATTGATTCCTCCCTTTCCAGGTAAGATGTATGAGTTTATTTGGTCATGATTCCAATTTGGGAGGGGAAAGGGACTTATTTTGCAAAGCTGTTGAGGAGAAAGTCAGGAAATAGGATGTGAAGCAAATTCCAGAGATGAAAGTCTTAGGAGAAGTTCTCTTATCTGGCATTATAATGGATAAAACTGATAAAAGGGTGACTGAGGAATAAACAACTTATTGATTGCCTGATTGATGGATTAATGACTTAGAGCTGGGAAGGATAGTTAACATGATATAAGATAATCCCATGTCCATAAAAATATTAACAGACTAAAAGTGAACTGAAAAATCACAAATTTAAATTGAATTAGAATTTGTAAATGTTAAAATTTGAGTTAAGGAGTCTGTCTTTGGAGCAGCTGGTTGGTTCTGTAGATAAGAGTGGAGTCAGGAGGACCTGAGTTTAAATCCAGTCTCAGACACTTACCTAGCTATGTGACCTTGGGCAAGTCACTTAACCCCATTGTCTTGCAAAGAAAAAGGATCTGTCTTTAATAGCAGAGTATGAGATAAGCAGACTTAAAAAAGTTTATCTAAAAAATTAGAGTTTTAGTGTCATGATGACTTGATATAAAGAAAATATATGTAATGACACTACAAAAGTTAATGGCATATTGGATTATGTTGAGAAGTATAGTTTCCTGGAAAAAGGAGATGGAAGTTTTGTCATATTATACTAATTAACTTGCATTAAGTGTATTAATCTCAACTCTGAACCCTAATTTTAAAAAATGATGTTGATAAATGTTATAGTTTCGAAGATATTTAAAGGCTTTGAGTCCATGTCAATTCAAAGAACTCATGAAAAAAATGAGAAAACCAGAAAAAAGAAGGTATACTCATTTAAATCAAGAACTTTAAACTTTTTCATATATTGTGGGCAAGAAGAATCCTGTGACCTGGAAATACAGTAATTTTCCTTATACTTGAAGCTGTTTTAATAATGCTAGGTTATTTTTCTCTTCTTTTTGCTATTGCTCTTCTATTTCTTTATATTTAATAATCTCAGTTGGTCTCCTACTTGTCATACATCTTCCTTCCTAAATTACAATTCACAGGACATGAATCCTCTGTATTTCCTCCTCTTCCTCCTTTCTGGTTTCCTTCTACCTTCTTTTCTTTCCTTCTTTCTTTCTCTCCTTCTTTCCTTCTTTCTTTCTTTCTTCCTTCCTTCCTTTCTTTCTTTCTTTCTTTCTTTCTTTCTTTCTTTCTTTCTTTCTTTCTTTCTTTCTTTCTTTCTTTCTTTTCTCCTTCCTTCCTTCCCTTCCTTCCTTCCTTCTTTTTGTTCTTTACTCTCTTTTTTCTTTTTTTCCTGTAAGAAATACATGAATCAAAAGCATTAATCCAACTTTGGGATTTCAAACACCCCAAAAGACCAGGGTTGGAAATAGTCTGAGTCAAAGTCAGATCATTTCATATATCTTTATAGAACTGAGCATTTCTGCACTGTTAACATCACACATGAACACATCTTTTCATATATCAAATAATAATTTTTGTCCAAAATTTCATTTGAAGAAGCAAAACAAGTTGGATCAAATCTGACTTGTGTATTTAGAATCATTTGAAAATGTAATTTTGATATGTTAACATGATTTGATTTTCATTTAGGCCAAACTTTTTTTTCAATTATTATCTTCAAAAAACATTTCTCCCAACAGTTTTTAAATATTCCCTTTAAATGATAACATCATGGTGGTTTTCAGGATTTCTGTTAGTTCTGAAATGGATATGAGCATTCCCATATAGTGACCCTATATTCAAAATTTGAACTGAGGAAGCAGTGTAGAGTGGAAGAAGAAAACTAAAACAGGAAATCATCAGGTCATTTCTTTATTATTTACCACAAAGAAAGAGAAGGTTGTTTGATATAAGACATGAATGTTTATGATTTGGTTTCAAATTTATTTGTGGTTGGTTGTTTTAGGAATGAAAGGTAATGGGAATTCAGTGGAAATGTATTGGCTTCAGGCAAAATATAAAAATGTCTCCTAGACACCTGGCAAAAAAGTAGGATCATTTCCATTTATATTTCTTCATAAAATCATTTTATTTGAGTTTTAATGATACCTGTTGTTTGATATCTTAAGGTAGAAAATATTCCTCAAAGCATATGCAAAGTATTTTAGTATCCCATAAAATCTGCAAATTTACATTGAATAATGAAATCAGCAATTGTTCATTTGAATTCAATTGGAAGACATCTATGAAATTTAATCTTTGTTGTTTTGCTCTAAAAGTCAAGCTATGCCTTATGTGGTTATTTTATTTTCAAAATGCCGAGTTTTGACTTGAGAAGTTCTTTTCATTATTTTTATTAATTCCTTAATGCATCTCAATAAATTGTCAGTCAATTTTGAAAGGATGAAATGGATAAATTTCTTAGTAACTCTAAATCTATGCTCAATGCAAGCTGCTTTCAAGCTTGAGTCTCAAGGAGCTAATAAAATATAAGCCGGCCTTTAATTCACTGTTCAACTGCTTTATTCCTGTTTTTCCCTATCACATCTGTGAAGGTGAATTCATTATTGTCAAATGAAGTGATGATTTTACATTACACATCATTTAGCTCTCTGTTAAAATATTCACATTGCTTAAACAACCTTCATTTTCAAATATGAGAAAGTATTCACAAAAATAACATAAGCATGCACAAAACATTTTTGTGGTAAAAGTCTACCCCAAATGACCTTTTTGGACAAAAAAGAAAAAAAGAGAAAAATCTTTAAAGTAAAAAAAAAGAAACTAAATAGTAGCCAAGTTTTACATTATAACTTTCAGTTCTAAGAATCTGAGGCTAAATAATAAAAAGGATGTGTTAATAGCTTCCTGATATTGTAAGTAATGATTGAATCACATTACTTTCTAGGTATTTGAAAAAAATAATTAATAATGAACATCCCTTCTCTGCTTCAGTCACAACAGTTACATGGAAATCAGAGAACATGACACTAAGTTGAAGAGGTGGATTTCAGGTGGTTTACTATCACAAAAGTTTTCCAAGTTGAATCAGTCTTTTTGATTTACAAAACTAATATTTGGTACACATGTTTGCTTTGGGTCAGAAATTTCATCAAATCCTCTATCTCCAATGCAAAAGCACATTTTGAGATGTATTCAACACACCACTTTATTCCATCAGTTCCTTGTTTCAATTCCAGAAAAATGATGTTTGATAACAGAATTTTTTTCCTGGTGCAACATTTATAATAATAGATTCAAAGGAATGAGGCAAAGGACATTTTGATGAGATGAAAATCCAAATTGTAAAAGTTACATTAACATAAAAGAGTAGCATTGTCTCTTCCTGGAAATTTTTCAAAAGGCTACTTGAATAATGTCATCTTAAATTTAGAATTCCAAATCTGGCAGAATCTTTTATATTAATGTAATTCAGTTGGTATCTAACTAGAAATTGTTGGAAAATGACTTTGTGGCCTCATGTTAGAGACCTCTAAAGCTGGGTAGTCCACAGACTCCCTGACAGCCTGTTCAACTACTCTTTATTAATACTAATTCTCATTGATATACAAAGAGAATTATCAATAACTAAAAAGTAATTAAAATGAAATGTTATTTGACTTTAGAATTCTCTGGAATATGAAAGAATTCTAACAAAGATCTAAATATCATTATTCTAGATTCCTTTTTTTTTAACCTGATCACCATCTAGTGTAGTATTTTTATAAGAACTTCAATTTTTAGGGGATATCTCCACATGTGTTTAAGCTTATCAATTTCTTTTCTCAAATGTGGTGCTCAAAATTAAACATTAAATACTTAGCACTTAGTACCTTTCCCTTAGTAGCTCCCTTGTGATTGAAAGTGTGCTAATTCATCAGTTTGTACTCTTCCATTGCCTCAGTAATTTCTTTGCTGTAATTGCAGTCCATTGGACCCTCCTCTTTCCCTTACTACATTCTCCTGTGATCGCTAGCAAGAAATTTCAACTGTCCACCATCTTGTAGTAGAAGGAAATGAAAAGAAATATGAGAGTAATTTTCAGTTAGGGCAACAACAAGCAGTAGCAACACTCAGTCAAACAAGTAAATAATTTTGGGAAATATGTCAAGCCACTAACATTTCTGTAAGGATAGCAAAAGACATTAAGGACAGAAGAATGGAATGAATCTGTAGACAATTTTTTTCCCCAGCAGAAATCTGTTGTTGCAGGGACTGATGCTAGTGAAAAATAAATCCCACATCTTAGGAGAAGAGTAATGTAGTTGTCAGCCTCCAGAGGACTCATTGTTAAAGATACAGCAAAAGAATGAATATAATAAAGTGAGCAATGGAGCAATTATAAAGAATACAAAGACAAACTAGCAAAAATTTCAAAAAAAAGGAAACAGAAACAACAGAAGCACACAACCTGCATGTATGATATCAAAATAAAAGACAAGATAGACAACAAAAAATAAAAGATAAGTTTATGTATTTCTAGAAAAAAGGAAAGTGAACCAACACTCATTGATAAAAGTAATCCCATGAGTTTCCAAAAAAAGAATAGAGATGCAGAAAAGTGTTCCTGAATTTGTCAACAAAGAGATAATAATATTGAAAATAATTTTAAAAAGAAATAAAATGGCAGAATTACAAGAATAAAAATTTATTGTGGGAAAAAAACAAAGCAGAATGTCACCAAATGAGGAAAAAATTATGAATGAAAGTAAATCTCAAAGATGAAAATCTCAAAAAATATTTTAAAAACAATTCTATGAAAAAAATTGATAGATCTAGGATGCAGAGAAAATAAGAAATGAAGGACTTTCAGAATGTAAGTAAAAGAAAACACATGAAAATAATAATCGAATTAAAAAAACAAGAAAAAATAAGAGTTTCTGCATATAAAACACATCACTAATTGAAAGAACCTACATATTTTCTCTGGAAAAACAGAACATATTTTACAAACTATATGATATGTAAATATTAAATTTAACAATTTAAATAACATCAAATACTGTAAGTGATCAGTACAAAGACCAAGAAAAATGGTATAAAATCAATCTATTCTGAACAGACTTGAAACCATAGAAAAGTATGGAACAAAAATTTGAGAGAAGTCAAGAATCTCAAGATGTAATATACAATCACAGACTCCAATGTCTCTGAATCTAATTATCAATAAAAATAGGAATCAATAAAATTTGAGACATTTAAAACCTGCACATTAAAAATACAATTATAAAAGTAATTAGATTTGCAGACACATCGAAAAGTAGAAGTACAAGAAAGATCGATAAATACAATGCCCTTCATATAATTTCCAAATTAATACAGCTAAGATGTGTGTCTGACTTCAATTACTAGATTCAGTTAGATATATAAAGAGAAGATTTGAGAGAATTTAAAAAGAAATATAAGAACTTCTTTAATTTTCTTTTTCATTAGGGGATATGTTTTTAAAATTTGATTATTATTTCTGATTTCATTTATTATAATTTTATACCAATATATTATATCATTATATTAATGAATATATTGTTTTTATTTATTTATATTATTTCCAATATCTCTGAATCCAAATGCAAAATAACATTTCTGTAAAATCTCCATATATTTTATCAATTTCAAAAAGGAAATTAATCAGGTGTGTTCTAACCTTGATGAAAATATATTGAATCTTAATGACTACTGGTACATTAATTTGGCAATTATATGAGTGATATTTTTGGAATTGGAAAAAAGCACTAGAAACAGTATGATAAGGGAAATATCAAATTTAACAATCTAGGCAAAAGGTCGATTGCAGTTTTTATGGAGGTAGTCATCATATGAATAGAAAGAAGGGGATGGTCATGATGATATTATAGAGATTAAATTGATTAAAATTAACCAAATAAGTGAATATTGGGTGGTGAATAGTGGAACAGAAAGATGATTAATGAATTTATGCATTGATGAGTAAAAGAAGAGATACAAAAGAATCTTCTTATAGTGAACAAGTCAAAACGAGATGCAATATCTTCCAGATATAGTAATGTTTTGCTAGCCCTGGAAGATGACCTGAAGATATCTAAAATGAAGAGAAGGTGGGTTGTCCCAGACAGTTGAGAAGATATGGATAGTGACTGGATGATTACAGCATCACTTAGAAGAGAACATGGAGGAAAGGAAAGGTATTTTTACAATGACAAATGACAACTTTGAGTCATAGAGATATGCAGAAGGGATGTTGGGAATTTGCTGAAAATCACATAAGTCAAGAGTTAATTATTTGACATACACCCCACCCCAAGGGTCTTGTGATGACTGAGATTAGCATCAGTGAAAGTACACTGGTATGAATTCCCAGTTTTTCCATTCCAAACACTAGTGAAGAGGTTGTTTAGACAGCAAGTTCTATTCAGGAGACTTTGTCAAGTAATTATTTTATGTTCTTGTACCCCAGTAATTGAACTTATTTGTGATTCTAGTATCACATCTTCATCCCAAAGAGATCTCTGATCTCTTGGCTGTGTCAGTTTTCTGAAATGTGTCACCTTAAGACGCAAGGTCTGTGAAGAATATGTCTATTCCCATGTTCGAGGTGCTTTTTAGATGAAAATCCAGATGTTCTTACTCTAGATCTTAAAGAACTGAAATTTCCAGGACTATGTTACACTATCATTAATGTTAGGAAAGCTTGAGGCCCATAGGATTTTGTTGATGCCATTTTTCACTAGCAATATCAATAGATTGTTGTAGTATGTTGCTGTTGTAAGAAGAAAAGAAAAAAATTGATAGATGGGATAATACTATTAAGCTTCAGCTAAGAGCATGGAAATGTGTAAACATGTTTTCAAACTGCTATCTGGAAAGCTTAGGCAGACAAAACTTTCCAGGAGAATGCTGAAGTAGATTAAATTAAAAAGAGGAGGTGTCAAAGTACTCTAAAGCATTTTCCTACTACTAGGCCTTTAGTATTTAAGAGGACCACATCGACCAACCAATTAATTGACAGCTTGAGTAGGATAATTATGTTTATTACCATGAAAGGTATGCTATACAAAATATTCTTCTCACTTGCCTTTACCAGGCATAGCCTAATTAGAGATGGTCTGACTGTTGTAGGAATCTCTTGGCTTTAAATTGGTATCACTTTTTTCCATACCAACAAAGCAACATTGTTCATCATCATCTCTGGGTTAGCACCACTGTCACCTGTAAACATGAATTCTATCTTTTTTCTAAATTATCACACTTTTTTCTTTAATTTTATTTTGTTTTGGTGAGTTCTACTTGAGCATATATTGATATTCTGCTTACCAAGCTCTCTTACTCATTCTTAATTTCATTTGTTAAAAATCTGTTTTTAATCAGTATGACATAGTGAATTTAAAAATAACTCTCTTAATTATGAAGGATATTTTTTGAATTGCAAAGTAGTGTTTCCTTTGAATTTAACAGCAATTTATTGAGATAATAGTAACACCTACAGTAGGGACCAAGATTGCATATTAATCATTACCTATTTCAGATGAGAATTCATTGTATATATCATGTTATAAAGTAAGGTGAGAACAATGTGGTTTTTAAAAAAGATTCCATTTTTTTCCCTTTTCTTTCTGAGGTAGCATATGGCTAAATTGCATCTATCTTCTTTTTTGAAATGTTATTGATTTCTATTATATGATGCTGCAGGGTGTTTATGTGATGAGTTGTCCTATAAATGACTTGTTAGTGAGACATTGAAATGAAAAATTTTCATCTGGAACAATAGTCCAGATGCTTCTTTGGAGTCATCACACTTAAAGTTGTCAAAAGCTCAATGTTTAGCAAATATGAAAAGGAATTTTATTTTAATTGAAATGACACCCTGCCCTAAAAAAGTCAACAGTAGGGAATTCTGAAATTGCATCAGATATCATGTATTTGGCAGAAAATAAATTTACATAAGAGAATCCCCTAATATTAAGAATATATAATCAGATATCTTGTGAAATCAACATTTCAGATGAAAGTCCATTTAATTTCCCTGAAATTTACATTGATAGAGAATGTCTTTCCTAATGCCCAGAGATGCAGATTTAACCTTTTATACTTTACTCTTTGAGAGGAATATTGAATAGTTTATGTCTAAAGTATATGTAAAATATATACAAGACTGGGACAACTTAGAATTTATAAGAAGTTTATCCTCATTTATAAAGAATGAAATCCTTATAAAGGATAGTAAAGGAAAATGTGTCTCAAAAATGTCTAATTTCCACCTTGATAATAATGGAAACTGGCAGATGATATAGTAGTTCTAATGTTATTTCACTATTTTAAAAATATGAATGACTATTCCTGTTTTCCATTTTCATGGTCCATTGCTCTGGGAAAAGAATATAGTGGGTTTTTGAGTCATGGAGAATTATATTATTCAAAATAAATGTCAGAATTCTATAATATCCTAACTTTCTTGAGAAAATTGAGATCTCTCCTACTATTTAAAGGCAAGATATATATTAACAAGGGTTGAAATACTATAAAGAATATAGAAATGAAAGGAATGAAGAGTGGAAGAAGTTGTGACCTAACAGTATTATTGAAAACTAGTAAGATCATCCTCATAATCAAAATTAAAATTTAGATGAATGCTCTCTACGTAGAATTGAAAATGGAGAATGAATGGTCAAATACTTTGAAGTATTTGAAAAAGGACATTATGGTAGATTATTTCAATAAAGACATTGGTTATTAAACTGGAAAATTAGATTTTAAAAATTTCATAAAGGAAAACATTCACAACATAAATAATCATTGATCAGTAAAGCATCATAGAATCTTAGAATGAAAAGGAAATCCAGAGATTTAGAAATGGTCCAGTCTCAATCCTCCTCATTTTACAGATAAGGAAACAGAAAATAGTTAAGCAACTTGTTCAGTTTTATAAAATTGGACACTGGTGAAATCAATGGTTCTTATCCAGTGACTTTATTAACTGTAGCATGATAAACTAAATAATCTTAAACTGCATTTTCAAAATACTTCACATTTTGTCCTTGTGTTTTATAGGGAAGTCTTTTATCCCTATGCATTTGGCCTCCTTGGGAACTGAAAGAAAATTATCAGAACAATTTAAGCTAGACCAGTAATAAAACATTTAATAAGTATTCATGATAGCACAATTTCACTCACACAATGGAAGGTATAAGTCCTAAAATGTTACCCAAAGATCCATTTAGGTCTCAGTCACAAGAGAGAGTAAATGCAATCAGATCTCTACTTCAAGGCAAAGGAAAAGTCTCTAGGGTCTTTTGGATATGATGGTCTTAGAGTCAGGTTAAGATAAGGGATGGGATTAAGAGGTGGAAAGGTTGTCCTTGGATATGGCAAAACCTAGTTCTCACAAAGCCCTGTGCATGTCTTCCTAGTTTATGCCTCTTTGTGTGTGTGTGTGTGTGTGTGTGTGTGTGTGTGTGTGTGTGTGTGTGTGTGTGATGCCTTTGATCTGATGACCCCCAACAAAAGAATAATTTACTGGGTGGGACCAAGATGGGAGAGAGAAATCAGAAGCTTCCTTACTTTCCCAGGCTTCCCTCAGAAACAATGTTAAACAAGATTCTAAACAGATTCTGAAACAACAGAATCTATAAAAGAACAGAGAGAAGCAATTTCCAGAAAGGTCTGTCTCGGGTAGAGGGGAAACATGAGCAGGAGTCAGGAGATGAAACCAGCGTGTTTGGGGGATTGGTGTGCAAGTCGGGTGTTCCTACTCAGTAGGCCAACTTGGAGGGCTTCTAACCTTATTCCACTAGTACTGGGCATGATTAATGGTCCAGTCCAGTGAGCAGGCTTCCAGCAATCTCAATGCAGAAAGTGTGATTCTGGACGGTCCCATCCCAGTGAACAGGCTGCTAGTGTTCTCAGTTTGAAACCCTAAAACAACAAAGAACCCTAAAACAACTAAGCCCAAAATGAGTAAGAAAAATCAAAGAATAAAAATTCTGAAAGCTTTTTTGATGGTTAAAGTAGCAAAACACCATCTCAGAATAGGACAGAAGAAAAAATGCTATATATGAAACTCCAGAAATGAATACACATTTGTGTTCAGCCCAAAAAGACATCTTGGAAGAGCTTAAAAATAATTTTAAAAATCAAGGAGAAAAATTGGGAAAAGAAATGCAAGAGAAATGCAACATCTTGCAAAAGGAATCATAAAAATTGACTGAATAAAATAAATGCATTAAAAATACAATTGGGCAAATGCAAAAACATAAAATTTTGACTTAAAAAAATCCAACAAGGAAATTGGAAAAGAATAACTCCTTTAAAATTTGGATTGACCAAATGGAAAAGGAGATACAAAAAACTAATGGAAGAAAATAATTCCTTCAAAAATAGAGTTGGGCAAATGAGGGGTAATGACTATGAGAAGTCAAGAATCAGACAAGCAAAATTTAAAAAAAAAATGGAAGAAAATAGGGGCAGCTAGGTGGCGCAGTGAATAGAGCCCTAGTCTTGGAGTCAGGAGTACCTGGGTTCAAATCCGACCTCAGACATTTAATAATTACCTAGCTGTGTGGCCTTGGGCAAGCCACTTAAACCCATTGCCTTGAAAAAAAATCTAAAAAATAAATAGAAGAAAATATAAAATACCTCATTGGAAAAAGAATTGATTTGGAAAGCAGCTTCTGGAGATTATTTAAAATTTTTTAATCTACCTGAAGTCTATGATTAAAAAAAAAGATGCCGGAGCCTAGACAACTTCTTTCAAAAAATCAACAAGGAAAACTGTCCTGATATCCTAGAACAAGAGAATAAAATACTTATTGGAAGAATCCACTAATCATTTCTTAGAAGGAATCTCAAAATGAAAATACAAAGGAATATTGTAACCAAATTCCAGAATTACCAAATGAAGGATAATATACTGCATGAAACCAGAAGGAAGCAATTCAAATACTAAGGATCACAGGCAAGATTAAGAAGGATGTGGAAGCATAAACATCAAATGATTGCAGTATCTATAATATGACAATATAGAGGGGAAAAGGAGTTTGGATTACAACCAAAAATCAACTATCCAGCAAAATAAAAGCATATTGGGAAAAGATGAACATAAAATAAATTAAGTGACTTTTGAATTTTTGTAATGAAAAAAGCAGAGCTGAAGAGAAAATGTAATGTTCAAAGAGGAGATTCAAAAGATGCCTAAAAAGTAAACAGGGGAAAAGCAAAAGAATATTATTCAATATCTTTAAACAGGTTATATCTCTACAAGGGAGAAAGTTACTCAAGCTCTTGAGAATTGTACCACTATTAGAGGAAGTATACTTAGATGAAGGTATGTGCATAAATTAGTTTTGATGGGATGACTTAAAAATATGACATTAAAATGGATTATTCTGGGTTAGGAAAAGGGGGGAGGCAGAATGGGGTAAATTACATCACAAAAGAAGGTGCAAGACACTTATAATAGTAGAGGAAAAGAAGAGAGGATCTGAGAATTGCTTAAAGCTTACTTTCATTATATTTAGATAAAGAGGAAATAAGGTATACATTCAGTTGGATTTAGAAATTTATCTTACCCTAAAGGTATTAGGAGGTGAAAGGGGGAGAAGGAAAGGAGAACCAGATTGAGGAGAGGTAAGAAAGAAGGGGAAAAGTAAGATGGTAAAAGGGAGGAAAAGGTAGAAGTGATTGATAGAAGTGGGGGCACTGGTGAGAAGAGATAGGGTGAAAGGAAAAAGAAAAGTACAAATTCAGGGGACTAAGGATGGAGGGTAATAAAGAATTAGTAATTATAACTATGAAAGTGAATGTACTCTCTCATAAAATGGAAGTGTATAGCAGAGCAAATTAAAAACTAGAATCCTATAAAAATTGATTATAAGAAACATATTTGGAGCAGAGAGTACCAAGTCACTATGAATAAGCACTGAATCATAATTTTTTACTTCAAAATTTTATTGTTTTATTTTCTTTGTGTCTTCTTTTGAAGCTAATATGGAAATATGTCTTGCATGACTCCATATATATAATGAAGATAAAAGTATGTGAAGGAAGGGAGATAGGTTGGAGAGAGGAAGGAAATTTGGAATTAATTTATTTAATGATTTAAAAAATTAATAAGAAATTTGAAAATAAGTAAAATGGTTATTAGAAATAATTTTTATATAATTGAGTAGTTAGTTAAAATTATTTCATTGAGGAGACAACATGTAAACAATTATATATAAACATTATGCATGAAGAATTGAATTATTATCTGAGAAATGGTATGAAAATTAAGCACTCAAAAAGGCTTCATGCTGATGGTGGTACTCATAAAATCCAGAAGTTAGAACTAAGGAGGAAGAGAAAATCAGATATGGAGAAAATGCAATGGAAATTCTCAATCAGGAGATGGAGTGTCATGAGTGAAAAGCAAGAAAATAGACAATGAATTTGGATTACAGATTACTTGTTGAAGAATAAAATACAAGAAGACTGATAAAGTTGCAAGTAGCTAAGTGGTGAAAACCTCTAAAAGAAACAAGAGCAATTTGTATTTTATCTCAGTGATAAAGGAAGGTATTGGTATTTATTGATTGTGGGAGAAATTACAGACATCCACTTGAGCTATCTAAAATGTCATTATATATGCAATGCTGAAGGTTAGTGAAGAAGTGTGATAGCTCTGATGGTGATGTGCAAGGAGATGATAACTGAAAATGATGATAATTTAAATAATGGAAGATGATGATGTCATCAAATAAAATAATATAAAAAAGCAAAGAAAAGAAGAGATCTTTATGTTAGCAGGCATGATTAGTAAGAATATCCAACATAGGAGAATGAGAAGGAGCAGTCAACAAGATAGGAAAATCAGAAAAGTGTCATAGAAAACAAGAGATAAGAGATTACCCAGTAGAAGAAATTAATCAAACAGTATTAAAGGTTGTAGAGAGAGATCAAATAAATATTAAGAAAAGATCATTAGATTTTTCAATTAAAAGATCATTACTAATTTTAGAAAGAATTATTTCAGTTGAATTATGAGATAAGAAATCTAAATGCAAAGAATTAAGATTATGAGAAGGAAGAGTCACCAATTAAGGACAATATTCCAAAAGACATTAATCATTAAATGATGGACATATTTTATGATAAATAGTGAAATGGAAAGATCAAGTGAAGGGTTATTTTTAAAGATGAGAAGACATTGCCATATTTATAGGGAGCACAGGGATTATTTAGATAGTATTATAGTTTCATATCAACTTAACTTTCCCATAAGTCATAAACTTAAACTTTCAACTTCTCATAAGCCATACAGAAGGGATTATGTAAGGTCTAGAAAATAAGATGAAAGAGACACTAAAAAAGAAAACAATCAGGGTAGAGATATAGGACTTTAGATTCAGATAATTCAAGGCCACGCATTACACTATGTTAAGGCTTGACAATGGATCAAAATTATCCTTGTAGTAGGTGTAATTTTTTCAAGGTATCCCTCCATAGATCTACATTGATGACACATACAGAATTAGGCACTGGAACAAATGTAGTACCTTGGAAATACACTACAACTCGTCTGTATGCCTAGAGAATTATTTGTGGAGTGGTAACTGGTGATTGTCAAGAGTAAAGAAACAACAGGAAGAAGTAGAATGTTATCCCTTTTCCTTATCGCAAATGGAATAATGGCTTCTTATGCAGCACATGTAAAACCTGAATTTGTCTTTGAAACCATGTATAATTTCATGTGCATGTGTGTTTTTCCCATCCCTGAGAACGTTTCATTTCTTTTTCACAGAACAGATTTCTTAGATTTTTTAAATGTTCCATGTACTATACAATCATCTCTCCCCCCCCCCCCCAGGGAGTGAGTTTTAAAAAAACATATCTTAACAGATGTTGTATGAAGATTGCCAAAACTCATTTGGCTTTAGATGCACCATGCTCAAAGCTACATTTTTTGGGTAGAGCACATTTGTTGAACTTACTCCTGTTGTGTACTATAATTTTAATGGCAAGAAAGCAGGTTGGAAAAGGCTTATAACATACTTCCTATAAATGCCAATGACTCTCAATGTAGAAAACAAGTAGAAGCTGAAGACAGGTAAAGAATTCACATGGCTAGGAACAAAAGAAACATCTGCCAATCTCTTAACTACTATGAACAATGAATTTTCTTTTTTCAGTACCCAAAGGAAATATTTTTCTGAGCTGGGTGAAGTAAAGAGTTGTGTATTACAAAATTTTATATATACATATATATATATATATATCAGTAGAACAAGAAGAAAATAGGCAAGTGTAGAGGCAGGGAGGGTGTGCCAGGGCAAATAATAGTCAGACAGTCAGTGAGATTTCCTCTAAATCCCATAACAATCTAAATGCAGGCTTCTATATGGATCATTCTAAGAGTTATCATACTAGAAATAGTAGGGATTTAGCTATAGGCAACTATTATATGATTAGTATTTTATTTGAGGAAAATTAAAGATTCAAATGGAACTTCTGGGGAACAGAGACCATTCTTAAAAGACTGTGTTGTGTTACATGTAGTGATATTTTTAACCACATTAATAGTTTAGATAAGAAAGGAGATGTCACAGAGCTAAGGAAATAGGAATCTATAAAAATCGAAAAGAAAATACATTGCCCAGACAACGACTAACACTAAAATAAAAATGTGACATAATTTTGAAAATATCTGTCTTCTAGGAAAGTCAAAGTTAGGGAATGAGAATCCTTTTTCAAAAGGCAATTGATAATTCCCAGCAATTATATAGTGATAATGACAATGTTCATAATACATAGTAATGTAATTTTTCTCATGAATGTGGTATGCTGAATGAGTACAGATATTAAGCGAAAGATATAAGGGAGGATAGAGACATAAAGGCAGGGGCTCATCTGAGTTCTCCCCAAAATGCTTCGAATATTTTTAATTATGACTCTAAACAAATTCTAGAGTAGTTGAACCCACCAAAGGATGGAGGGAAAAAAAGGAAAGGTTTATCTCACCTGGATGAGAGTGGGGCACCATCTTGTGTAGATCATGTCAGCAGATAGCTGAACCCAGCACACAAGAGCAAGTCGGGGAACCACTGAATCAGCAGTGACAACTACTTTCAGAGTTCTTAACCCACAAATAATAAGGGGATAAAAATACTGATCAGAAGAAAATTGCAAGGGTCTCTTTGCTAGTATCCAGGCAAAATTCTGTTGCTTTTGCCCATACTCAGATCCTAGGCACAGTCCCAGAAAAAGGATGAATAATAGCACACCAGAGTTTGCTGCCAAAGGGGATCACAGTTTCTCAAGGTTCCTGGGCAGAAAAAGAACATGTATTCAATTACAAACCAGAACCCAAGCCAGAAGTAGAGTAAACATCTCTCCTTACATTGTACCACTTTGGAAGAACTGAAAATTTGCATGACCCCTTTGAGAACAGCTTTACAAAACTCCAGATGTTTGGGACACCCTCCACCCTGAAAGTGGAGTCC